>NC_058131.1:95033068-95058322 GCF_016433145.1 Gracilinanus agilis
ATACTGTGGTAAAATCGAATGTAATGGGCTTCTGTACCAGCAACAATGCAATGACCCAGGACAGCTCTGAGGGATTTATGGTAAAGATGCTACCCACATTCAGAGGAAGGACTGCAGGAGAGGAAACATATAAGAAAAGCAACTGCTTGAACGTATGGGTCGGGGTGGACATGATTGGGGATGTGGACTCGAAATTACCACACCAATGCAACTACCAACAATTTGGAAATAGGTCTTGATCAAGGACACATGACAAAACCAGTGGAAAAGTGCGTCGGCCATGGGTGGGGGAAGTGCGGGGGGTGAAGGGGAAAGTAGGAGCATGAATCATGTAACCATGTTAAAAATGAATATTAATAAATGTTAAAAAAAAAACAAACTAAAGTTGTAATGGTCACTGATTTTGTAAAAATAGGAAATGCACCACTGGGGACTCGGGAACTAAAAGGGTGAACAGTAGGAATGTATCTCCTTGAATCTCCCATAACAGGGTTACTGCTAGGACTTTGAGAGTTTGAATTATAGTCACATGAAAGTGGCCCTTCTCTGTGAACTCAGGACTTACCAGGGTAAGGGCAGGTTGGGTAAATGATCCCGTCTGGAGATCAAGAATGGAAGACTTTCCCATATTTTGATGTCTCACTAATAAATAGGCATGTTGTCTTCCACAATAGATTAGAAACTCCTTGAGAGCAGGAACTGTTTCAGGAAGTTTTTTCCTATGTATCCCTAATGCCTAGTAAAGTGAGTGCCCTATAACTGCTTGTTGAAGAATGATTAATTATTGTATTTAATTATTAATATTGGCTAATATTAATATGTATTATTTCATTATTGTGCTCCAAATCTAAAATGTATAACTACTTTAATTCATTTTTTCTGCCTAATTATTTACTTAGCTTTTCTAGCATGATGTAAGCTGCCAGAGCTTACATTCCACTGGCATCACCTTTAAGAACCTAGGGTCACCTTCACCCTATGATAAGACAAAGCAGAAAGACTTTGTGATATGAATATAGGAGATAAAAATATATGGACATAATTTAATGTTTCTATGATAATTCAGCAAGTACGCTAAGATAATTGAGCAGCATATGGTAGGACCTCAGCTTATTTTTTTTTAAATCCTTAACTTCTGTATATTAGTTCCTTGGTGGAAGAGTGGTAAGAGTAGGCAATGGGGGTCAAGTGACTTGCCCAGGGTCACACAGCTGGGAAGTATCTGAGGCCAGAATTGAACCTAGGACCTCCCGTCTCTAGGCCTGGCTCTCAATCCACTGAGCTAACCAGCTGCCCCTCAGCTTATTTTTTAAACACTTTAAGTCGGAAAATAATTTTATGTCAGATTGGTCAAGGAGTTCCTGTGGTCAAACCGCCCTTCCCCATATATATTATTATCTTTATTTTACTAATGAGGAAAGTGATACTCAGAAAGGTTGAGTGATTCCCTCATAGTCACATATAAGTGACAGAATTAGGATTTGAATCCAGATTTTTTGACCCCAAAATCTAGTCCTAGTATGATCAACATGATATTATGATAAGTAAAGGATTTAAGTGAATTCACAATGATAGGAGTCTAACAGAAATGAGGCATCAGTGAAGACTGCTCTTCCTTCTTCTTTCCCTTCTCCCTTAGTTCAATTTTTCTTTTTTAGAAATTCATGCTGGGGAGAGAATATTCCCCACAGAATCACTTCCTTTCAAAGTTATGTTGGAGTCCACGGATTTGGGGTAGCCGACGTAGGGTCAGACATCAGATCTCACAAGACAAAAGTCAACAAAGCTAAAAGTAGAATAAAAGGAGTTAATTTTTAAAATCTTTTTAAAAGTCCTTGCAGCAAACACCTCTGATAAAGGTACGATATCCAAGGTATGTAAGGAATTAATATAAACACTTAAGAGCAAAACCCATGATCTTTCCAGTTCAGGAAACTGCAGTTGTCTGTATACACAGAGCATTAGCTCCATCTAGTGTCATCCTGTTGTCCAAGCAGCTTTTGACAAAAAACAAAAGAGAAAAACCTCTGTCTCTGTCTCTCTCTGTCTCTGTCTCTCTCTTTCTCTGTCTCTGTCTCTCTCTGTCTCTGTCTCTCTCTCTCTCTGTCTCTCTCTGTCTCTGTCTCTCTCTCTCTCTGTCTCTCTCTGTCTCTGTCTCTCTATCTCTCTGTCTCTCTATCTCTCTCTGTCTCTGCCTCTCTCTGACTCTGTCTCTCTTTCTATCTCTCTCTATCTCTGCCTCTCTCTTTATCTCTCTGTCTCTGTCTCTTTCTCTCTCTCTGTCTCTGTCTTTCTCTCTACCCCCACTCTCACCTTCCCACCCCCATCTCTCTCTCTCTCCTACTGCCAATGAAAACTTCCTCTTTGTAGCATCAGTCCATGGAGGATTACCCTCTGCAAAGCTATAAGGTAGCAAAATTGATCTTCAGTGCCTTTCCATTACTGAAGGGGAAGTCTCAAAAATTCTTTTTCCCATTCTGGATGTTCCTCTGCCAGCCATCCAGAACTTGGTGGGGCTCTCAGCTAAGCTCAAAACCTCCCCTTTCTTGCATTACACCAATTAAATATTGACTGACCACTTCTTGTGCCCAATCTGCATCCCATCCTGTGGAAGATTACAAGAGAAGTAGAAAAGAGACTTTCTACTTTTCAGTGAGCATCTTGTCTTGCTTGGGATAGATATGTAGCAGTGAATGAAACAACTCTAATAGAATCATAGATAGAGAGCTGGCTTTAGATGTTTAACTACTCCAATCTACTCTTTTATAGATTTAAATGAAGAAACCGAGGCAGTGAGAGAATTCTATCCAAAGTCACATGGCTATTAAACAATGGAATCAAGATTCAAACCTAGGTCCTATGACTCCCCAAACAGCTTTCCTTGCCTTTCCACCCTGACTGCCCTCCTCTAGATTTTCTTCAGCTTATCAATGTCCTTCCTAAAATGCAGTACTCAAAACTGAATGCATTACCCTAGATGTGTGGACCAATAAGGGTGGAATAGAGAGAGAGTGTCACCAACTTATTCCTAATAGTCATGCATCTTTTAATGGAGTCCAAGATCTCGTTGCCTTTTGGGGCTGCCATATCATGCTTCTGACTCATATTAAACTTAGAGTCCACTAAAAGCCCCCCAAATTTTTTTAGACAAACAGCTATCTAAACATGCTTCTTCCACCTTGTGTTGTGAAGCTGATTGTTGGATTATTGTATGCTTGCCCATCTTACAAAGATGATGAGTGTATGTATGTAAATGTAGAGAACAGCACACCTTTATCCAAAGGGGATACTTTCCAAGACCTACAGTGGATGACCAAAACTGTGAATATAAGCAAACACCTGCAGTTAACCATAAGTAACCGAATCAGAAGATTACCAAATCATCAGATACTGGAGCACAACTATATTTCTCCCAACTGAATTTCACCTTACTAGAATCAGCTGAAAGATTTAGCATGTCAAGATATTTTTTGGATTCTTTTATCAGATATATTTGCTATTCCTCTCATTTTTTTGTCAGTTGCAGTTTTGATGACCATTGCCACCTATGTTTCTACTTTCCCCTTCACCCCCCCACTCTCCCCCCACCCATGGCCGATGCACATTTCCACTGGTTTTAACATGTGTCATTGATCAAGACCTATTTCCAAATTGTTGATAGTTGCATTGGTGTGGTAGTTTAGAGTCTACATCCCTAATCATTTCCACCTCAACCCATGCATTCAAGCAGTTGTTTTTCTTATGTTTCCTCTCCTGCAGATCTTCCCCTGAATGTGGGTAGTGTTCTTTACCATAAATCCCTCAGAACTGTCCTGTGTCATTGCTTTCTGCCACCTATGTTTCTATCCATGCATAAATCAATGTTAAAAATGTTAATGCAGGGCAAAGTATAGATCCCTGGGGGAAAAGCAATCAATCAATCAATCAACCATCATTTATTAAGCACCTACTAACTTCTAGGCATTGTGCTAAGAGCTAGGAATCATATGAAAAATGAAAAATATTCTTAAGGACCCTACATCCCAATGAAGAGACACTAAGTACATATATAAGTATATATGGAATAAATAAATATAAAGAGTATATAAACCTGCAAATAAAAAGCAAATTAAATACAAGTTAATTAGGAAGGGAGAGCAGTAATATTTGGGGGATCAAGAAAGACCAGGTAAAAGGCAGTTCTTAAACTGAATTTTAAAGAAAGGGAGGGACTCTATGAGGCAGAAGTGAGTGGGGAGTGCATTTCAGGCATAATGGATGGCCAATGCAAAGCGATAAGAGATGAATGTCCTTTCTGAAGAACAAAGAGAAGGGAAATAAAGCTAGATTCCAGAATGGAGGAAGAGGAGGGTAGTGAAAAGTAATATACAATGAAAATGGAAAGATGGGTTGGGTTAGGATTGTAAAGTGCTTTAAGAGTTAAAACAGAGACATTTACATTTTATTCTAGAGGTAATAGGGAGCCATGAGGGTTGTTGAGTTGGAGAGTTGCATGATCATATCTAGGCTATGTTGGGTATAGAGTGGAGTGGTGAGAAACTTGAGGAAGAAAGGCTAATTAGAAAGCTGTTGCAATAGTCTAGGTAAGAGAAAATAAAAACCAGAACCAAGATGGTAGCCATGTCAGAAGAAAAATGGAGACTGGATGTAAACATGGTCTAGAGCAGTGATTCCCAAACTTTATTGGCCTACCGCCCCCTTTCCAGAAAAATATTACTTAGTACCCCCTGTCATATACTACCACTACCCCCTTACAGTTATTCACCGCCCCCAAATGCACCTATGGCCATCACCGCCTACCTGGATCGCTGCAGCACCCACCAGGGGGCAGTGGCACCCACTTTAGGAATCACTGGTCTAGAGGTAGAAATGGCAAGATTAGACAACTGCCTGGGTATATGGGATAAGGAATAGTGAGGATCAAGATTGAGGCCAATGTTACAAACCTGAGAGGCTAGAAGAATGATATCTTTGACAGAAAGGAAGTTTAAAAGAATAGCTTTGGAGGAAAGGATAAATTCTGTTTTGAACATGGTATATTTGAAATGTCTCTAGGACATTAAGCATGAAAAGTCCAATAGGCAGCTGATGATATGAGACTGAAGCTCAGAAAAGAGACTAAGACTTGATATACAAATCTTTGAGTCATTCAGATTGAAATGAAAATTAACCCCATTGGAGCTAATAAGGAGAGACAAGACAAGAGAAAAGGAAGACAGACAGACAGACAGATAGACAGAGACAGAAAGACAGACAGAGAAGAGAGACTAGGACAGAGCTTTAGGTAGCATTCACAGTTAGCAAGCATGATAGCAATAGTGTCATAAAATTTGACAGAAAAGAATATCTAAGAGAGGATGGTCAATATTGTCAAATACAGCAGAAAGGTTAAAAAAGATGAGGGCTAGAAATAATTTTTTTAACTATCATATTTAGCAATTAAGAGATCATTCTCTAATACACAACTGGCCAATGAGCCCAGTCCTTATGATCCTAAATAGAGTGTTAGTCTGTTGCTATTTTCCAGTGGACCTTAGAGCAGGTCCAGATATTCTGTGACTAGTTCTCGTCTGCTAACTGTGTGGTGAAAAGGAGATTCCTCGATTGACTATAGCTATGGAACCAGAACTGGGCTACATTAAAAAGACACTAGACAACCAGAATCAAATTCTTATCTTTGGATTCTTCTTCCTTGTGAGAAAAGAAGGTAATTCTGTAAGGGGAAAGATCTTGGACCCTCCACATCTGAGTCCGACAGATTGGTCCATGAATGCAGACTGTTATTTGCTTTGGTGATAGGTCTTTCATTTTAGGAGATTGGAAGCTATCACCTATGAGTTTCAAAAGGACAGGAGAGTAAATAACCTAAGGATCAGAAGTTTAGTCAATACCAGATTTGGCAGCCAGTCCAGCATTAATGCCTCTAGGATAGAGGAGCAGAAGAAAAACCTTTGAGACCCATGCTAACAAAAGCTGAGATGAAGACTCATCTGAAAGTGATGTTGCATTTGGATGTGAACTTGGTGGAGGGGAATACTATGTAGAAACCATGTTAAATCTGAGTTCAGTCTCTCTATAGATCAAGGCAATATGGGAGAAGAGTGTATCCACCAACTGTGCGTGGGGGAACTGTAATTTGGTTCTTACTGGATTTTTTTAATTGGCTAAATATAATTGGGGCTGGACACCCTCCTGGCTAACAGTGGGGAACAGCGGATAAGCTGATAACATTAAAGATGTTAACCACTATATGCACCTTGTTTGTACACTAGTTGTTTGTTTGTTTGTAGTTGTTTGCACACTGTCTCCCTCATTAGAATGTGAGCTCCTTGAGGGTGCTGTTTTTGTGTATCCCTGGCATTTAGCACAGTGCCTGGCACATAGTAGGCACTTAATAAATAGTTGCTAATTGACTGAATGACTGACTACCTTCTTCTAAGTAAAGTAATTGTCCCTTCCCCCTCCCTTTAAGGTCACCTTCTGTTTCCTTTTTATAAGATTGTTCTATCAATTTCTAGCCATCATTTCCCAGGTAGGGATCAAAGAGACAATAATCTTTCTGCTCTCTATAGACTATAATACTTATATATCACTATTACTCATTCATTGTTTCAGAACCATTTTGATTTGTTAAGGCTCTGCTTTGTGTATGTTTTGCATATCATAGACCTTTGTCAGGACCATTTTCCTCTGTAGAATCTCAGAGAGTTCCCAAATGAGTTAAAGAAAAATCCTTTCTCTTGAAAGAATAGCTCTGTTTTGCTATGAGATGAAGGCCAATTTCCCTTGCTTTTCACCTAAATAATTTGTCATAGCTCATATAATTTGGATTGGTATTTTTGTTAAATGATTTGTTACTTCCTGGCTATAGATAAGATCTTTCACTGAAATTTTGGAGTCTGATGACAATATTTCTGGGTGAATTTAATTTTGGATTATTTTCTAGTGATATTCTGTGGATTCTGGTGATCTGTACCCTGTCCTTCATTTTTGTTATTTCTGGGAATTTTTCTTATACATTTTTCTGAAAACAGGTTATATATATTCCATTTCTTCACGGAGGGAATACTTCTGATTGTCTTTTTGAGCTCTACTTTCTAAAAAGGTTATCTTCATTAGAGCATTCTTCAATCTCATTTTTACTTAGAATGCTTTTAAATTTTGAATTTGCTCTTTTTTTTTTTTTTCAGAAAGCTCTGCCATTTTGCTGATCATTCTTTCCCTTTAAAAATCTACAATTTTATCATAATTCTCTAGCAACTCATCCAAACTTATTGTTATTGACTTCATATTAACTTCTTTTCATTCTTCCTTTAATGATTTTAATCCTATATAGCTGTCTAATCTTTTTGTCTTCTTAAGTTTCTCATTAATGCTGAAAAGTTCAGTGATAAATCTGGAATCTTTGCTGATGTCATTGTATTTTTTTTTCCTTTGACTATTTTCTCTTCAGTTTCTCATTCTCCATATTATTGTCCTTTTTTTCATTTATTCAATTCCTCCATTCTTACTCTCTCATTTTCATTTCTCTCAGTTCTTAACTTGATCTCATTTTCCTCCCATAACAGTCTTGTTTCTAAAATAATCCAATCCACTAAGGTCTTGTCCCTTCCCCTTTTTGATATCTACTGATAATCCTCAACCTTGGGTCCTCTCCACTATGCTCCTTTTTTCCCCCTATTGCCATACTACTGAATGCTTCTAGAGGACATATTAAAACATTACAGGGGGCAGCTAGATGGCTCAATGGATTTAAAAGTATGCCTAGAGACAGGGGGTCCTGGGTTTTAAATCTGGCCTGAGACACTTCCTAACTGGGTGACCCTAGGCAAGTCATTTAACCTCCATTGCCCAGCCCTTACTGCTCTTCTGCCTTGGAACCGATATATAATATTAATTCTAAGATGGAAGTTAAGGGTTTTGAAAAACACATATTATTACTGAGGACTACTGCTAACTAATTTTATCTACTATCAATTAGAACATTACTGTTACATGGATATTCTTTTATTTTTTTCTTAATCCACTCCTCACTACAGCTGTTTCAAACCTCCTCAATCCCTTTATCTCATATTTTCCCTCAGGAAATAACTTTATCCACTACTTTCCTGAAAATATAGAGGTCATCTGTAATGAGCTCCCTCATCCCCACTTCTTCAAACCTCATTTTTCAATCCCAAATCATAGCAACTCAAAGTTGGGAAGGAGCTTAGAGGCTATCTAGTCTAACATTGGCAGGAATAAGAATACTTTCTGTGACTCTGCAACAGAGATATCAAACATGGAGCCCAAAACACACTTCCTTCCCTCTTGCCTCCTCCACCAGATTAAAATGTAATTGGGAAATATTTAATAAAATAAAAAGACAATAGACTATAGAAAATATGAATATATGGCCCACAGGGATCCTTTTCAGAGGACCAGGTTTTACAGCCTCTGTTTCTAGTTGAGTTTGACACCCTTCTCTACATCAAGCAACTATCATAAAGACTGCTTGAAGTTCTCTGGTGAAAGATGACCCACTGCCTCCCTGGGCAGCCTATCACTATGGAAAAGCATTAACTCTTAGAAAAGTTCTCCTTTAAACAAGCCATTATATATATATTTGCAACTTTAATCAACAAGAGTTTTTTAAGTATTTGCTAAGTGGACATAAATGGGCATATATGAGATACAGTTCATAAAAAGTAAATAACCTTAGAGGGCAAGGGGTCACTGAGGGGACTTTTGAAAGGCCTTCTACAGTAGAGGACAGGTAGGTGACTCAGTGGATTGAGAGCCAGGTCTAGAGGCAGGAGATTCTGAGTTCAAATCTGGCCTCAGACACTTCCTAGCTGTGTGACCATGGGCAAGTCACTTAACCCCAATTGCTTAGCTCTTACCACTCTTCTTTCTTAGAACTGATAGTAAGACAGAAGGTAAGGGTTTAAAAGGAAGGAAGGAAGGAAGGAAGGAAGGAAGGAAGGAAGGAAGGAAGGAAGGAAGGAAGGAAGAGATAAAGGGAGGAAAGGAGGGAAAGAGGAAGGAAGGGAGGAGGGAGGAAAGAACAAAGAAATGAAGGAAGAAGTATCATGTGTGAAGAATAGGAAGTAGGCCAGTATGGTTGGAGAACAGAATTCATGTTGTGAAGTCATGTGCAGAAAAACTAGAAAGATAAGAAAGGGACAAGTTAAGAGGAACTTTAAAGAGGGCAGGTATAGTTGATACTAGAAGTAACAAGAGCTACTGATGTGATTGAGAGAGTGTCATTTAGGAAATCTCTTTGGTAGTTATATGGATAGGCTTGAGGCAGGCAGCCCCATTGGGAGACCATTAGAATAGATAATAAGGGACTTAAAAAGGCTGATGTCTGGGAGACTGGAGAGGAGGGTACTTGAACAAGATGTATTGTGTAGACCAGGGGTCGGCAACATATGGCTCTTTTGAGGGCCAAGATATGGCTCTTTCTGCAGGAGTCATAAAGTCAATTTTTTTTGAGGCGCTGTTACAGGAGCTCACAATGTGAGCACTCTACAGCTCTCATGAAATTACATTTTAAAAAATGTGGCTTTGTGGCTCTCACAGCCAAAAAGGTTGCTGACCCCTGGTGTAGACAGAAAAGAAGATTTGGCAATTGCTTACTGTATCTAATCACAGAAGATAATTCTGTGACTATAAATTTACCCGAGTAAAACAATAAAGAAATCTCTTTATATAGTCATAGGAAAGTTCAGAAGAAGGATGGGTTTGGACAAGCTGAAGGTGGTTAGAGGATAGTGAGTTGAAAGTGTCCAGTAGTCAGTGAAGCGGTACTAAGGTCAGGAAAGAGACTAATTATGTATGTATGATGCAGTTCTATCCTGAGCTCTAGTTCTCCATTATATGCACTTGACATGTTTGATGATCCAGCAACAGACTGAAAAGGAACACCTGGAAAAGAACCAAGAGAGAACAGGGAGAAGAGGATCTAGGAAGATAAGTCATTAAATAAAGTTAAATGCCATAAAAAGATCAAGAAGGATGAAGCTTAAGAAAATGGCATTAAATTTGGCAAGAAAGAGATCATTGGTTATCTTTGGATAGGGTAGTTTCAGTTGAATGATGAAGTTAGAAACTAGATTTTCATAGCAAGTGAGAAGAGAGAAATTGAAGGCACTAAGTGTAGATGGCTTTTTCAAGGAGTTAAACTGAGAAGGGAAAAAGAGATATAGAATAATAACTAGCAAAGATGATAGGCTATAGTGAAAGTTTTATCCAGAATGGAAGGGACTTTGGTGGGTTTGAAGGAAGGGACCCAATAGATAGGGAGACACTGAAGATTCAAGAAAGAGACGGAATATGCTGGAGAGGAAGGAATGGGATCAAGTTCTCAATGCTGTTTTTTTAAGTCTTTCTAAGATTACTTTCGGTTCCTGTTTCTACAGAATAGCCCTTCAGAAATTTAAGGACAGCTGTCGTGTTTCTTGTAAGTTCTTTTCTCAGACTAAATAACAACAGCAATAATAATAACTGACATTGATAGAAAACTTTAGGATTTGCAAAGCTTTCTCTATCATGTACCTCCACCAAACACCAGAGGGCGCAAAGAGATTTGACCTCATCATCAATTTAAAATTAAAAAAAAAATAATAGCTTCCTTGTTTACCAAATAAAGCATAAACATCCTATGCTAGCATTCAAGCTGCTTCAAAATCTCTTTGTAACTGATTCACATATAATAGGGGTAGAGGAATTCATATAATAGATAGGGAGTGGGATTCAGCAATATCACCCAAAATGAGTATGGTCAAGGGGAGGTTGGCTTAGAATTTCCTCTTTATGAGTTTTATCTTGCCTAGGACTTCATTTGTCTCAAAGGCTTATCTATGTTAGATGATGGGATATGTTAATTACGGTATCTATTTAAATTCTCACTTATCAATGGGAAACTATTTGCCTAAAGGACACAATTATACCACATATTTCTTGCTTTTGGGAAACTCAAATAAAATATATAGCCATTCCTCCCTTCCCTGAACCTCAGCTGTCTCTGAGAGAGGATAGTGTCTCCTGTCTCTTTAAACACCTCTTCAATAAATATCTATTGGTGGTAGCTTACAAACATGTAAGCCTCTATCAGGGTTTTTTGTTTGTAATCAGACATGTGGTCCTACATAATAGTGCAAGGTACACCTGATTGTAAGGTAAATGATACAGGTAAACACTGACCATTTTAAGCTAGTAGCTAGGAAAGAACAATACTCCCTTATCTTTTCTTCTGTCTTTTCCTCCTTAGCCATGTAGAAGCAAAATGGAGCTGGTATCAAGCACCTCCCAGTTTCAAGTGCCATGGTCCTAGAACTTCAACCCACCAGAGTTCCAGAGGAAGAATAAACTAGACAGGAGCTACCATTCAGAGGGTCTAGGAGCAAGTGAATAGATGTACCCATTCAAACTTACTCTCCCTCCCAGGTGGCATCCAAAATGGAATCTCTTTAGGTTATTTTCCATAAGTCTCCAAGACAAATATTTCCTCCCAAATTTCTGCTTTCCTTCTAATCTTTGCAACATTTCTTTTATTTATACAAAAACTTTTCAATTTAATGTTCTCAAAATTATCCATTTTATATCTCACAATGGTCTCCATCTCTTGTTGACTCATAAATTCCTCTCCTATCCATAAATCTGATAGATAATATGTTTCCTGTTCTAATTTACTTATGATATCTCCTTTTATGTCTAGATCATGTATTCATTTTGATCTTAGTGAACAGTATAAGATATATATCTCGTTTCTGTCATATTACTTTCCAGTTGTCCCAACAATTTTTACCAAATAGTGATTTCTTATCCCCAAAACCTGAATTTATGCTTTTGTCAAATACAAGATTAACAAAAAATTTTTTTGCTATTTTTATGTCTGCCTTGTTCCACTGACATACAATTCTCTTTCTTAGCTAGTACCAGAGAGTTTTGATAATTATTGCTTAATAATATAACTTAAAATCTAGTACTCCTAGGCCTCTTTCCTTTACATTTTTTATTGTATTTTTTAATCTTTTGTTCTTCCAAATGAATTTTGTTAATATTTTTCTGGCTCAATGAAATAATATTTTTGGTAATTTAACTGGGATGGCATTGAATAAGTAGATTAGATTATGTGGGATTGTCATTTTAATTATATGGCTCTATCCATCCATGAGCAATGAACATTTCTCCAGTTATTTAGATATAGCTTTTGTGTAAAAAGTTGTATTTTTTATAATTACGTTGATGTAGTTCCTAGGTTTGTTTGTTTTTTATGGGGGCAGGTATACTCCCAGGTATTTTATTCTATCTGTGGTTATTTTATTTTATTTTTTTTAAACTTTTACCTTCCATCTTGGAGTCAATACTGTGTCTTTCATTCTCATCTCTGACCTTTCTCCCTCTCTTATTCTCCAAAATAGACTTCTCCCTTACTCAATTTTGACCTCTTGGAATTCCTGTTTTGTTCAGATGCCACCTCCTCCCCAAACCTTCCTTAACTATTGCTGTCAGTTTGTAAAATGTCAGATTTGGAGTAAGAAAAACATGGCTTTCAATTCCTACTTTGGCCCAACCTCTTTGAGCCTTAATTTTCAATTTCTTTCTGTGTAAGAGTGGGATAATAATAAGTAGAATAGACATTTCACATAGTTGTTATAAGGATTAACTGAGATTGTATGCAAAAAGTGCTTTATAAAGGTCATTTTATATGAGGGATGGTCTGATTTGTAGTGGACAAAGAGGGTTTCAGTGTTGGCAAGACTTGAGTTCAAATTCAGTCCTTAACATGTACTGGTTTTGAGACTGGACAAATTAATTAATATTCTAGTACCTAATTCTCTAAGACTCCAGGTTGAAAGACAGGTGCCACATCTTCACTAGAAAAAGGCATTTCCTCACTGAGAAGCTCCCACTGCTAATGAAATAACAAGTCTAGTCTAAAAAAATAAAGGTTAATTTTTATTACCTGTCTAGATGAAAGTGATCATATTTCCCAATAGTACTTTGTATTTAAGCTTTTTTCTGTCATGGGCCTCATTGGAATTATTGTGAAATGTATAGACCTCATCTCCAAATAATGTTTTAATGCATAAAATATATAGTTTTACAAAAGAAACTAATTATATTGAAGTAGTTATTAAAATCTTAAAAGCTCAAAGAATCCAGGGTAGGAACTCTGGTCTAAATCTTTGAATTTGTATCATAATAATTTGGGTAGAATTTATTTTCCTAATAGGGAAATAAGGTCCTTTAAGGCAAGATTTGTCATTCATCTTATAATTCCTAGCACCAAGCATGATGCCTTATACATAGTACTTGCATAGTAAATTTTAATTGGACTGAATTGTTGAGGAGTCTGCAAATGTTCCTAGGACATTTAATTTTTAATTTTTTCTGCTGAGGTATGCCACTAACAAATTTTGTGGTCCTGGATAAATCTTATCCTGTCTCCAAACCTAATTCCTTCATCTATGATAAGAGGGAGTTGACTTAAATAATATCTAAAAATCACTGCTAATGAGTAATAACTGTCAACTTTAATAACTGATTCATCCTTAGTTATAGTTTGTTGTCATATTCAACAACCTAGTCCAGGCTCTCATTACCTCAGCCCTAGAAGACGTAGGAAAGATCCTCCTAACTGGACCTCCTTGTCTCCATTTTCCAGGACTTAACTGCTACTAGATTAATCTTCTCCAAATATTTCACATCACTTTGCTGCTCAAGAATCAAAAATGTTCTCTATTCAATCATTTTTCAGTTACATCTGACTCTTCATTACCTTATTTGAGGTTTTCTTGCCAAAGATACTGGAGTTGTTTGCCGTTTCATTCCCCTGCATACTTTACAGAAGAACTGAGGCACACAGGGTTAAGTGACTTGGCCAAGATCACACAGCTAGAAGTGTCTGAGATGGGATTTGAACTCAGGAAGATGCATTCTCCTGACTCCAAGTCTGGTGTACTATCTTCTGTTCGCTAGTATCTGGTGACCAGTATAGAGAACACCCATGTTCTCTAGTATCCACTAAATCATATTCAGTTTTCAGCTTAGATCCAAAGCTCCACATTAACTGTTTCTCCACCTGGGTCTCTATTCTTCTTATTACTCTTCTATTAGTGTTTAAAGCTCTTTTAACTTGGCTCCTTCCTACCTTTCCAATCTTTTTACATTCATCTACTCCACATTCACTCTCCTCTCTAGCTGTCCTAGCCAACCTGCTGTTCCTCATCTCCTGTCTCTGTACCTCATGCTGGCTCTGTTGAGAATGTTCTTGGCATCCTTGAAGATTCAATTCAAATGCCATCTCCTGCAGGATTTTCCCTATGCCCTCAGCTGTTGGCACACTCCCCTCTAAGGTTACCTTCCCTCTATGCTGTATTTATCCTACAAATTCTGATTTCTGTATCTTGTCACTTCCATTAGAGTGTAAGCTCCTTAAGGGCAGGAACTGTTTTTATTTTCTTTGAGTTCCCAAAGTTATAGTAACACATAGTAAGCCCTTGATAAGTGTTTGCTGACTGGTTGATATTAACCCTTCCTCTCAATTCAATTCAACAAATATTGATTAAGCTCCTACTGTGTGTGAGATACCATGAAACACTGAGATCCTCTTGTCCACTACATCTTCTTCTTATCCAGTTAGCTGTCTGGCCAAGTGAATTCAATGGTTTGTGAACTGTGGGTTTGATCAAGAGCTACTTAGCTCTATCTGAGAATTGTAATATTATTGGCTAAGTATAGTTAACTTTATCCTGAGGGTGGCCATTCCTACCATAATAGTCAAGGTTAAAAAACAGAGAAAGTGTTTTCCTGTGGTTCTAATAATTATATTTTGAAAGCTTTCCCAGTGGCAATGAGTCACTATAACAATAACCATAATTCACTAAGCTACTGACATTACAGACCTTAGAAAAATCTAAATTTGTGGGGTTGGGTGGCAGCAGAGGCAGTCAGCTTCAGACATAAGCAGAGATGGGACCCATTGGACATAGGCACAGTTCCACCCGTAAAGCTCCCTTGAACATGCTTTATAATCCTAAAGGGCAATAGCGTGCATGCTAGACTTGGAGCTACAAAGAAGACCTGATCCTTGGCAAATAACCTTTCTGAACCCCATCTTCTACATCTGGAAAACTGGGGTAAGAATAACACCTCATAGGATTGTTTTAAGGATCTTGAGCATATTTTAGACTTTTGCAAACTTTTAGATTTTAGCTAGATGTGAGCATAGGTTCCTGATGGATATGGGGTCCTTGATCAATTGAATCCCTCAAATGATCAGAAGAGAGGTATTAAAAGGTTGTCCCTTTTGGACTAAGTGGTTACCTTCAGAGTTTATAAGGGGTGCAAAACTGAGAGTACCCCATTTGAAGTTTATAAAGGAAGTTTGAAGAAGTATTTATAACTCTATGCTCCATTAGGAGATATAAATTCCTCAGTTAAACCTGTGGAATTCTAGAGCTAGCCACTGGCTATAAAAGGATGCACTACATCCTTTAAATCATTACATCATTTCAAGTGTCCTTTAAATACCAAGATAGCCATCTAAAAATGATTAGAGAGACAGTTAAGGAACTTTGTCATCAGAAAGGAGAATCATCCTTGATGACTGAAAAGACAGCCAAGTATGGAGAACAAACCCAGATCTTAAGAAAGAATCACTCTTTGTTTCTTCCCTTGCATATCTTCCAAAAATTAAGAAAGAGGAAAAGAATTTTTCTGCCTTTTCCAACTCATTCCTACCTCACCAATGGCACTGATATCTTATGATAGAATAACTCATACAGTAGGAGACATCTATACCCAACAGAGAGTTGAGGACCCAAGGAACCCAGCCAAGCAACTTGCCCAAGCAGTGATGCTGTGCCTGGGAACAGCAGAAGGACACTCCAGGAACAAAAAAGCACATCTTAGCCTTGCAATGCTGCACGTGTGGTTGGCTGGTTATACCTATTCCTTATGTCTTTGCCTTTCAACTAGTGTACTCTCTATGTGGTTATCTGCTCTTCCTACTGATACTGTATATAATTACAAGAGTATTCTCCCCAGGTTTAGGGAGGGAATGTTTGTTACTATTTTTCATACTCTGTCAATTTGGTAAATGCCTTTTCTTTGAGGGAATTGTGTAAATTAGACAACTATTAGAGGTAACATTAGTGGAAATTCATGGGGGTAGGGTAGAGAATAAATATTTGTCAAATGCCTACTCTGTGCCATGCTAAGCATCTTACAAATATTATCTCATTAGAGACTCAGAACAACCTTGTGAGGTAGGTGCTATTATTATTCCCATTTTACAGTTGAGGAAACTGAGACTGGAAGAGTTAAATTCCTTACCTGGGGTCACATAGCTAGCAAATGTCCAAAGTTGTATTTGAAGTTAGGTCTTCCTGACTGCAGACCCAGCACTTATCTATTGTGCCACTTGGCTGCCTCTGAACTTGTATTTTTTGGTAGTTTCACCCAGGGCACCTGACCTTTATGAGTTAGAGAAGTGGCCCAGAGGTGATGCTACCTGAATTAGTCTTATTACTTTGTTAATGTCCTTCCCTTCTTTTCCCCATTTAATTCCTAGTTCTCAACTTCAATTTGAATGGCCCCTCTTAAATGTTTAGTCCCATACATACCTTAGTTGCTTAATTTTGTGGGGAAAAGGAAGAGACCTATCTAGCAAAGTCAGTCCAAACAAGAAATAATAGCTAAGGGAAATAAAATTTTTTTAATTAATTTACAATGAGTTTAAGGTTGCTGGAATTTGCATTAATGTGCAATAAATACTTGAATGAATGAATCTTTCAGAAAGAACAAGTCTCCAGAATAGACTCAAATCTAGAAATCCCATTGTTCAGCCACTTCTCCTCAATTAAGACTTCTCTTTGGGAATAGTAACTTTGCTAAGACTGAAGTTCTCCAGGAATAAAGACTCTAAATTCCAAGATTAAGGGAGATAGCATGGTCTGATATAAAGAATACTGAACTGGGAGGCAGGGAATCTGGGTTCAAGTTTGCCATTGCATGATTTTAGACAAGTCATATTTTTCAGTTTCCTTAACTATAATCTGAGATGATTGAACTAGATATCTATGACTCCTTCTAACTCTGAAATCTTGAATCTCTGCCTTCTTTTATTGTAATCTGTCTCAATGTTCAACTGCCCTGATTCTCAAAGCAACTAGTTTTTGTATGGGTCTAGCCCAAATCTCTCTTGAACCTAAATCTCACTCAATAAAAGGATATAGTCAGGCCTTGCAACATAAATAATTCCATAATAATAATTCCACAAATAATTTCTTGACTATCAGGAAATGGACTATGATAAGCAGATGATGGAGTGGTGACTAGTTACCCTGATGGAGCCCTCTAAGTGTCTCCCACCTCCACTGGTATTGCTGGGATCATGGCTAGTCCTCATGGATCACTTTATTCTCCTCCAGGGTTGGTTCCCTAGCTGACAAATTAATTCAAAATGAGCTGTAGGAGGGGCAGCTGGGTAGCTCAGTGGATTGAGAGCCAAGCCTAGAGACAGGAGGTCCTAGGTTCAAATCCGACCTCAGACACTTCCCAGCTGTGTGTCCCTGGGCAAGTCACTTGACCCCCATTGCCTACCCTTACCACTCTTCCACCTATAAGTCAATACACAGAAGCTAAGGGTTTAAAATAAAAAAAAAAGTAAAAAAAAAAATGAGCTGTAGGGTTGCTACCAGAGTCAAGTGCTTTTCCATTACAGCCAACACCAATATGTAGAAATTTTTATATTCCTCACTGTCCTATGGGAAAGGACTGGCTGTTTGAGGAAAATAAGATAATATTTATAGATTAAATTTATAGATTAAAATCTATAGGAGCATCTGGATGTTGGGAAATTCTAGAGGCCAGGAAATGGAAAGATATGTCTTCATCCATTATGCAATTTCTACCCTGCTGAGGCAGGGGTGATAGATAGATAGATAGATAGATAGATAGATAGATAGATAGATAGATAGACAGACAGACAGATGGACAGAGATAGATAGATGATTGATAGATAGATGCTTGATAGGTAGACAGATATAGATAGGCAGACAGATAGATATAGACAGATGGACAGATGGAGAGAGATAGATAGGTAGATAGATGATTGATAGATAGACAGATATGGACAGACAGACAGAAGGACAGATAGACATAGATAGATAGATGATTGATAGATAGATATAGACAGACAGGAGAACAGATGGACATAGATAGATAGATGATTGATAGATTTTCTCCTCAAATATTGATAACTTCTTTACATAAAAAATAAATAGTACTAAGAAACCATAATTACCACCATAACTTAGAATTGATTTTTCAGTTATTCTGCTGGACCAATTAGGCAATCCAAGACAAACAAAAGCCATTTAGAACTGCAAACTATTTTCTGATCTGAGGGAGGAGGCAAGGATCCAAACTGTTAGCAGAAGGATTACTTAGAAGAAAGATGGCATATGCTCACTTAAATCAATCCTCAAGCTGATTAAACTCCATAGCAATCACCCCAAGCAAGGCATGAGAATGAACTACTTTTGAAGACAACTTGATTACAAGACAAGTCAAATTAGAAAAAGTACTCAGCTTAACACAATGAGGTCATAAAAGGTGTTAGGGCAGGCTGATTTAAAACTCCCTCTGATTTTAAGAAAGGGAAGTGAAAAAACTAATTGGTTTTGATATGTTAAGTGTGTTAGCTAAAATCACCTGGGGTTCTATTTGGAAGGATTGAACCTCAATATAGTGTTTGACAAACTTCTGTGGACCTATGGGGGTCCTTAAAACTACATTTCCCGTGGTCCAATGGGTTTCCGGTTTTGGATGATGTATTCAAGGTGAGGGACTGTTTTAAGTAGGGGGTAGTGACTTGGGGCTTCCTCTTTAGCTACCTGAGTGTGCAAGAGAGGAAAGGTAAATGGCTGAGGGGAGTTTTGAATAGGTTTCTTACAGGCGCGTGGTCAGTTTATCTCTATCAGCATGGCTTTTATTAAAATACTATTCTTCCTTTTGATCTCGGCCCTCATCATTTTTAATTATAACATAAGATATGGTGGATTATAGTGCTGTTTTTAGCACTTACCACTCTGGACCTCAATACTTATGGAGCAAAGTAGATGACAACTTTCCTACCCAAGAAAGACAAAATATTGGTTAGTTCTTTGCTTTCAGGTGAGCCTCGTTTAACTTCCTGACTTGCCCTAATGGCTAATCCATTTTCTTTTATCTTCCTTAGCATTTACCAATTAATTAATTCAGTTCCATTCCATTCAATATACAATGACATGATGAAAGAATGAACTAGGACAACATCTATGTGAGTGAAGGGGAAAAATGTGAGTGAAGTCATGAAACTAAGATCCACAAGACTTGGCAATTGATTGGATATGAAGGAGAGGGAAAAGTCAAGCAAGTATCACTCCAAAATTATAAAGCTGGATGGCTGAAAGGGTGGTGGTACTCCCACCACAAATAGGAAAGTTGGGAAAAGCTAGTTCCTAGGAAGAAATAGCATGAATGCCACTTTGTACATGTTGAATTTTAGATGCCAGTGGGAAGTCCAGATAATTGTTAATATTGAGCCTGGAGTTCAGGAGAGAAAATAAGACTATATAAATAGATTTGGGAGTTATCTGCATAGAGATGCCAATTGAACTCAGGAAAACTAAGGGAAAAGTGAATGGAGAAAAGGGATAAGGGCCAAGGATAGAGCCTTGGATGATGTCCATGCTTAGTGGGAAGGAGAATGATGCTCAACCAAATGAAGTAGAAAAACCAAAATAGAGCCTGGAAAGCAAAGAAAGATGATGACCAGGAGGACAAGATAAACAGCCAAAAAGCTACAGAGAGAAATGAAGACGGATCAGGACTGAGAAAAGGCCATTGGATTAAGCAATTCAGAGATAATTGCCAGGGGGAGGGGCAGACGGGTGGCACAGGGAATAGAGAGCCAGGCCTAGAGATGGAAGGTCCTGGTTTTTAAACCTTACCTTCAGTCTCAGAATTAATACTGTGTATCCGTTCCAAGGCAAAAGAGTGATAAGGGTAGGCAATGGGGGTTAAGCGACTTGCCCAGGGTCACACAGCTAGGAAGTGTCTGAGGTCAGATTTGAACCAGGACCTTCTGTCTCTAGGCCTGGCTCTCTGTTCAGTGAGCCACCCAGCCGGCCCCTTCAAGTACTTTAAAATCACAATTAGAAGTCACTATTCTCAATATTTATTGGAGCCAAACCCAGCTAGGGCAAATTTTTGAAGGAAATGCTTTCCACTCTTCTCTATCTCCACTAGAGGAATTGGTAGAGAAAGATTATCATTGACTGGGAAGATCAGGAAAGATTCATGGAAGAGGCAGGGTTTCAACTGAACCTCAAAAAATTATAGAATTGGACAGATGAAAAAGAGAGACTTGGGATTTTCTGTGCAGTCTAGTGGATACAGTGCTTCATATTAAATCAGGACACTGGGGCTTGAATCCTCCCTTCACTATCTACTGTTTTATTATAGTCAAGTCTTTTTTTTTTTTTTTTAACCCTTACATTCCTCCTTAGAATCATACTGTATATATTGGTTCCAAGGCAGAAGAGAGGTCAGGGCTAGGCAATGGGGGTTAAGTGGTCATACAACTAAGAAGTAGCTGAGGCCAGATTTGAACCTAGGACCTCCCATCTCTAGGTCTAGGCTCTCAATCCACTGAGCTACCCAGCTGTCCCTTGTTAAAACTTTCTTAAATGGAACAGTCTCCCACCTCTAGCTCAAAAGACCAATAGTTGGAGCTAGAGATGGGAGGTTCAAACATGGCCTCAAACACTCTGTAGTAGTGTAACCCTGGGCAAGTCACTTAACTCTAATTGCCTAGCCATTGCCACTCTTCTTTCTTAGAACTGATACTAAGATAGAAAGTAAAGGTTTAAAAAAAAAAAAAAAAACTTTCTTAAGACTAGACAGTCAACAAAACAAAAAATCAGGCCCTGATTTGTAACCTGTTGATTTCTTTGGGGTAAACTTCACCCTGAAAACTTACCAATTGGCTCAAACCAATTAGGGTTGATTCCAGGACACATTCTTGCCTTTAGCAGAGGCCTAAATACGGGTCTTATATTCTTATTGAAATAGGACATAGAAAACTTGAAGAAGAAGTAGCTGAGTCTTTAGATATAGAAAATTGGGGGGGGGGGGGAGGGGGAGGGAGGAATGATGATAGATGTACAGGGATCCCTTTAGACAACTTAGAGCTGCTCACCCATGAGGGAAAAAAATATTACTGAAGGATCATGTAAGTAAAAAGTAATTAAATTCAGCATTTGAAATGTTTCTTAAAAAAATGCAGTTACAAAAGTCTTAGGGCCATGTTAAACCTTTAGCCACAGAAAACTGCATTAAGACTTTTGGGACACCTTGATTATAGAATATTTTCTTCATCCATTTTTAAAATTAAGTTGGAATGATTCAATTAGTACAAATAAAAAATATATATGTGTTTCCATTCTCTACAATGCCATAACTATGGCAGAAAATTTAGAGGGTGCAAAAATTTAATCCATGAACTCCAATAGGGTAGAAAGAGATGTAGAGAGTACAAATTCAGGTCCTACCCAAGAAAGGGAGAAGAGGTAACTCATTATAGACAACCTTAGAGAAAGAAGACTGAAGTCTTTTCACTTTTTTCCTCCTCCCCTGCTCTTTTAGAGAAATTCCCAATCAGCCCCCACCATTTCTTCTCCAGGGTTTCTCCTTCTCTTCTTTCTTCTACCTTCCCTCCAAAGCAGAGACACTTTACCCCAACCTCAATCCCTGTGGGAGGATGAGTAAGAAATAGTCTTAAGGTTGTCATCCTTCCAAGTGCTTGTCAAGGTCTATTTCATGAAGAAAAAAGAGCGGAGGACCCCTCCAATCTTGAGGATTGGGCTAGATGACATCCACGGTCCCTCTGAGATTTTATCAAAGACACTATATTGGCATCCTTCTTCCCACCCAACTGAATTTGCCCTGATGTCTTTTTCTGTGGATCATGGGTCACTGGAGATCAGGTTGAAATTCCTCCATGTCAGTCTACTTGCCGCCTTAGGATATGAGCCTGTGACTGATGAGATGGCTCTCTACCAGTCCTCTGGGAAAGGGGAGAACAGAAAATTGCAAAGAAGTCATACTCCAACTGCCTCTCTCATCACCCAGTTTTGGCCTCCCTGGACCTTCTGCCGTTCCCCCCATCTCTCTTGAGATTTCAGCTCTCCCCTCTTCCCTAGGGCTGAGAAGGGGTCCTCTCATGGGTCAAAGCCTCCAGGCCCCCAGAGGATCTAATAGTCAGGCAGCCAGGAATTTCTGTCTGGCACTCATCAACAATCACCTACTACATTCATAATTTGAGTATTATTTTCAAGAAAGTTGATTTGAGGGCAAGTTTCATGTTGTTTGTCCCAGGTAATAAAGTGACTAGGTAAGTCTCTGGTTTTGTATTACAACCTCTCAGTGAGAGAGAAATAATGAATTTAAGTCAGTGAAGAAAAAGGGAGAAGTAGATGAGAAGAGGCAGATAAACAGAGTGACCAAGCCAGAGAAAAGAAAAGAGAAAGCCTAAAAGGGACAGAGGGAGGGAGAGGCAGAAAGGCCAAGTGAGAAAGGATCTGTCCCATTGAAATGGAATATGAGGCGGGTCACTGACCAGCAGTCTTGATGCCAAGGCCTAAGGCTGAGAGGAATTTCTCTCCAAGTAACAAATTCTGGCCAAGGAGGGACTTTACTAGGAGGTCAAGGGAACAAGAGAGGGACCTAAAAAGCCCTAGAAACAGAGAGAAGCAGAAAACAAACATGAACCCAGTAGAAGTGAGACACTGAAGAGAGCATAGAAAGTAGGAAGCAACAGGGCCAGACCTGAGGGACCAAGGCTGAATAGTATCTTCTCAAATTAGAATATCATACTAGGCCAAATGAAATAAAGATTTTTTTTCTTTCGGTCTAGGCTCTAGGGTTTCCCACATTATTCTCGTACATTCTAAAGTAGAGGCTTTTCACCTGGGATGTGTCCATGGATGCCCAAGGACCCACGGATAGATTTCAGGGGGATTTATGAACTTGAAGGAGAAAACATTTCATCTTTATTGATTGCTAATTGAATGTTAATTGAAAGTTAGTGTTTCCTTCTATTATGGATTTTAAAATTCATATTTTAATTAATTTTCATTAATTTCATTTTTAAATTTTAAAATTTTTTTAGAAATTAAAAAAACTAAATTCATAAAAATTATATATATATATATATATATATATCATAAGAAGGGATGCATCTGTAGGCTTTACAAGACTGCCAAAGGGTAAGGGCATGGCACAAAAAAAAAGGATTCTTAAATCCTTACTCTAAAGTGAAAGGAACTGGAGCCTTTTATCTTAAACAAGAGAAAACTAGGAAGGATTTAATTATTGGTTATTTCTGGGCTGACAGAGCTCAGCTGATTATAGCACAGTCCTAATGATGTTACTCCCCAAACAAGCCAGTGAAATTCAAGTAGCTAATATAATGTCGGGGCAACTAGGTAACATAATGGTTAGATTACTGGCCTTGGAGTTGTGGAAAACCTGAGTTCAAATTCTATCTCAGTCAGTTACTAACTATGTGTCCCTGAGTAAGTCACTTAATTCTATGCCTCAGTTTCTTCATTTATAAAATAAGGAGACTGGACGACATTTAAGAGACTTTCCAGCCCTATATCTAAGGGCCTATGGCACCTTGGTTTGAAAGTCAAAGTTATATAGCAGTTCTAATAATTCATTATTATGGGGAACTCCCAGTAATGAACTCCCTCCAACAGTGTACTGCTCAGCGACTTAAATAATCAATCTAAAGAATTCTCTGGGGTCCAGAGAAGATAAGTGATGTGCCTAAGGTCATACAACTAGAACATGTCAGATTAGAGCCCAGGACTTCTTGATTATGAGGCCAGTTCTCCAAAGCCATTCTGACTTATCGTAATAGTAATAATGATGATGGCAATGATGTTTGCCTACGAAGCATAAGCTTTTTTCCTAATAGATTTATTCAACTATTAAAAAAACATTATTTTATCATTTGTTCAAGAGTCCATAGGACAAGGGGCAGCTAGGTAGGCCCTCCTGTAGTCAAAAAGACCTCAGTTCAAATCTAGTTTCAGATACTCCTTTGCTGGGCAAACCTGGACAACTCACTTAACCCCAACTGCCTATCTTTTGTCTTTGACCTCTTTTGTCTTAGAGTTGTTACTAAGATGGACAGGAAGGGTTAAAAGGGGGGGGGCAGGTCCATAGAACAGAAAATATAAAGAAATTCCAGAAGACCAGCAGGAGAGCCCCAGGACTGTTGATATATGAACTCCACCAAAAAAGAGAAGAGATAACCACAAAAACAACAATGCTACCAGCTCACATCTATAGCACTTTAAGGTGAACCAAGTTCTTTACTCCTACTAGTACTGTTTCATGAGGTTATTATGGCTGATTTTCTTTAGATAAAAATATAGCTTGGAACAGCTACTTGGCACAGTGGATAGAGGACCCCCAGAATCAAGAAAATTCATCTTTGTGAGTGCAAATCTGGTCTGGACACTCACTAGCTTCCTGACCCTAGGCAAGTCAGTTAATCCCATTTGCCTCTGTTTCCTCATCTGTAAAATGAGCTGGAGAAGGAAATGGCAAACCACTCCAGTATTTTATCAAGAAAATCCCAATGGGGTCATGAAGGGCCAGACTTAAGTGAAAATGACTGAACAACAACAATACAAGTTGTCCCAAAATTCTTAGTAAATCTTCAAATTGCATCACTAAGATATTGAGGACATCCTGTATTTGACAAATTACCTTCAGACTAGGTATTTGCTTACTGGATTCCATTTTTGACCCAGTCAGGGTGGATGGGGAAGGGAATGCCATGTAGGGGCATTAAAAAGAAAGAGGAATGGAAATTCAGCAACTGCATATTCTCTGTGGGTTTGGTGGGAGGAAAAGGGAGGGGATGAGCAAAGTGATATTTTTTAAATGGAATCCTTCATTGTAGCCACTGTATTTCTCCACCAAGCCCTTGTGAAGAAATTAGATTTTAGCTATTTTCTTTCCCTCCTTCCTTCCTTTCCTCCTTTCCTCCCTCCCCCTTCCTTCCTTCCTTCCTTCCTTCCTTTTCTTTTTCTTTCTCTCTCTCTTTCTTTTTATCTTTCTTTCTTTCTCTCTCTCTCTCTCTCTCTCTCTCTCTCTCTCTCTCTTTCTCTCTTTCTCTCTCTCTCTCTCTCTCTCTCT
>NC_058131.1:95060451-95068547 GCF_016433145.1 Gracilinanus agilis
GTCAACCTGATCTGGCTGGAAGAGAGGTAAAAGGGAAAATTATTTCACATATCACAATTCAATATTAATTTTCCACTGCATAGTGGAAGAAGCACTAGACTTGGAGCTAGAGGCACTGGTTTTTGTCTCAGAACTATTATTATTAAATTACTAAAATATTAACTTCTCTGACCTTGGGACTCTCTGGATCTTGCTTTTCTTATTTCCAAAATGAAAAAGTCAAATGAGATAGATAATCTCTTAGGGTCTTCTCCCTTTGTTCTCCCTGTTGTTGCAAGCCTGGGAGAAGTTTAGTCATTAGATCCTAATGAACTACATCTGGATTGCTGAGGGTATGGGGAGGACTGGACTTTGGATTTGAGCACCATGGAATATGTTTGGGCAGGGTCCTGTGGGAATTATCCCATGGATCCTCTCTCAAGTGATAAGCCTCTTCTGGTAACACCTATGCTTTTGTTCAGCACTGAAGGACTTGTGCTTCCGGATAATGCAATAAAGCAGTATCTTATTGAGCACTGAAACAAGATGAGGGGCTATACTAGAGAATTGGTCACTGGGCCAGGAAGGGCTCCTCTGTCAGTAATCTGTAAAAAGAGGGACTTTGCACATCATTTGGGGGATGACTGAACAAATTATAGTATATGATTGTGATGGAATACTACTGCATCATAAGAAATGATGAGTAGATTGTTTAAAAACTTGAAAAGACCTACATGAAATTATGAAGAGCAAAATGAATAAAACCAAGAAAACATTATATATAGCTATAGAATTAATATTTGAATAAAGAACTGATAAATAGAAACATGAAAGACATAATTTATATATATATATGTGTATATATATATATACATATACATATATATATATATGTCAGGGATACCCTTTTTGATAGGGGGGAATGGGGCAGGAAGGGGATGAGATACCTGGGAATTTTAATGTATAAATAAACAAATTAATAAAAATAATAAAAATCCTTTTAAAAAATAAAAGTTAGGGGGCAGCTGGGTAGCTCAGTGGAGTGAGAGTCAGGCCTAGAGACGGGAGGTCCTAGGTTCAAACCCGGCCTCAGCCATTTCCCAACTGTGTGACCCTGGGCAAGTCACTTGACCCCCATTGCCCACCCTTACCAATCTTTTACCTATGAGACAATACACCAAAGTACAAGGGCTAAAAAAAAAATAAATAAATAAATAAATAAATAAATAAATAAATAAATAAATAAAAGTTGTGGGAAGTGGGGCAGCTAGTTGGCTCAGTAGATTGAGAGCCAGGCCTAGAGATGGGAGGTCCTGGGTTCAAAACTGGCCTCAGCTACTTCCTAGCTATGTGACCCTGGGCAAGTCACTTAACCCCCATTGCCTAGCTCTTACAGCTCTTCTGTCTTGGAACCAATATACAGTATTGATTCCAAGATGGAAGGTAAAGGTTTTTAAAAAAATAAAAGGAGTGACTGCCTTTTTTTCTTTCTATTTGCTAAATATGTTGGATCTGTTCCAATTGTTTGAGGTTTCTGCTTCCCCCACCTCCTCTAGCTCTCTTCAATGACAATAGTGGCTGCCCACGTGTGGCATTGAGTGCACATGCTTGCCTAGATGAACCTAAGATAAGGTCTCAAATCCATGCTTCCTCTTGTGCTCTCTATTTCTTTCCCTGAGTATAAGTGACTGAATATTGACCCTAAGATGGTGTTTCTAGCATTTGCAGCAACCTCCTCAGTTTAAAAGACTCTTCAGAACTTCCTGGTTCTGGGTGCTAGTCTCCCAGCAGGAGATAATCTCTGCTACAGCTTCTCAAAGGAGAAAGGACCCTTCAGAAGAAAGTCAAGCCATGAAATAGCTTGCCAGGAGAATGGTACAGATAGGTCAGGTAAGAGATCCAAGTGAAATAGGTTCCAATGAATACTTTTCATGTGTGTTATATATGGAGAAATATGAAACTCTGATTTTGAGCATACCCACAGAACATGCATGGGCATGAGTCTTTGGCATGGGCATTGTACCCCCAAAACTATAGAAGTGTTTCAGGCAAACTATAAGCAAGGAAATTCCTTTGCTCCCTTACATTCTTGTGACTCCTAACCCAAAACATTTGATAACTCCTATAAGGCCCTGAGAGGATCATCCTCCTTGGATAATCCTTTAGATGGAGAGATAGATCTCCTCGATATCATCAAGTTGTATCTCAGACATCCATCTGTCCCCTAAACTATGAGGGTCACTCCCTATGTCTTCAGGCAGACCGGATCAGATGACCAAGCTCCCCCCCCTTTCCCCCCCCACGGAATGCCTGAGTGTTTACCACACTAGAGTCACATCTTCACCATGGCACAGAGTCATGTCTCAACTGTTGTAAAGAATATAAAATCCCCAGAATTGATGTCTTGATGTCATCTGGGGGACAGCTTTTCCATCTATGCTGTCCTCCCAAAGAACAGCTTTCCATCTTGCTGTTCCACCTTGCTATCCTCCTGGCCATTCTCAACATCACTTTCCAAATTAATAAATTTCTCTTTTTACTTTTAAGCTAAGTCTCAGAGTCTTGCATTCTTGCAAAAGGTATACTTCCCTAACCAAGGGGTTCACCATTACACCCCACAACATCTGGTTGTAATCCCACAACATCTTTGGGGACCATCCTGTGGAACATGCCTCAAGATGAACCCATTCCTGGTGACTTCTGGCAATATTATGATCTGCCTCAGAGCTGAAGGACATAAACTATGTAAACTATCACAAGTTTCACAAAATGTTTTAATGTATTACATATCAACTCCCAGGAGAGATTAACCAGAGTAATGACAGTTTCATATTTTAATATTTGTGAATGCACCTTTATATGACTTTGTGTTTTAAGCATTTCTTTTGTGGTGGAAGAAATAAAAAAACTATCTTATATATGATCTTTTCTGTATTATGAGCACTTTTCCAGAAGGAATTCTCTTTATCCCTTCTGGGTAGACACTAGAAAGAAGCCATTTCTAAACTTTGTTTTAGAGATTTCCCCTAAAGTTCTCTTCTGGAATAGGGGAATAGGGGAATAGGGGAATGAATATTCTTCTGGAATAGGGGAAGTAACAAACAAGAGAATATGAAAAAAGTTTGTTCTACTTTGGGGGAGGACAGGCTACCCACCCCCCCAGGACTAAACTTGATCCACAAGAGCTCATAACTGGGGCCTCTTTGTGGGAAGAAGGAACCCTTGCTCCAGAATGTGGATTAAATATTGGGGATTCATCTAGGATCTGAACAGTCTAATAACAGTCTCCACATTTTGTCCAAATGGCTCTGCCCCCAGGTTCAACTTGAACCAAATATTTCATCTCTAAAACAAAGGATTCTTCCATTTTTTATTCATTTATATATATGTACCTTAAGTAGTTAATAAATACATTTAAGGCTTCAGTTGTACAAAGTTTGGTAACATATTGACTTTGGAAAAACAGAGAACTATTATATAGTCAGAAAGCCACTCTTTAATTAAGGAAAGGGGTAACGAGGCTGAGTAGGCCTCTACTCAGAGCTGCACGGAACACACCTTATGCAGAGTAGAGGAGGATTGAACTCTGCTTGCTCTGGTCCCTGACCCCCTGGGAGTGCCACCATGCTGGATGACAACTCCAAGGAACAAAAGAAATTGGGGAATTTATATACCATTTGGGAAGATCCAGGGGCTGGGAAAGATGATTGACATTATACTGACAGAATACAATCAAGCTTGGGAAAGGAATCATAGCCAGAGGCTGGGGTGAAAGGAAAGGGATACTTACAATGGATACTAAAGGATGGTCCCTGCCCAAGTGTGTCTTCCTGGGAAAGGGTCTCTGGTACCTAGGGGAAGACTACCTAAGAAAAAAGGATATTTAGCATTTACCCTTGGGTCCATTATTCAGTCTACAACTGCTAGTCTGAGATTCCCTTCAGGATGAATTCTCATGGGAACAGGGAACAGATAACAGATACAAGCTTTGGAGGTCTCCAACTCACAAGCCAAATCTAAAACTGGGGTTCATCAGATCCCATCAGGCCACAAGTTTGGGGTCTCTAGATTCCACGTCGACACATATAAAGCTTAAGAAATCAAGTAAACATATAGAAAAAGGTTAACAGCCTCTGAAGGGGGGTGGGCTGGGAGTTTAAAGTGAGTAAGCAAATATTACAATGGAAAAAAAAACAGAACTATTAGTCAGAAAAACCACTCTTTAATTAAGGAAAGGAATTCAGTGCTTTCAAGGTCTCCACACAGAGCTGCATGCTACAAACCAACCCCCGAGTCCCAAGACTCTGGTTGCTCTGGTCACTGAAAGCTGGGAGAGCCACCACCCTAAAGGACAACTCTTAGGAGCCATGAAAATTGGGAAGCTTACTTTTAGGGGAACTGGGGACTGAAGATGGGAGAGTATAGTTGATTGGCTTTAAAGAAAATGAGGAGTCCTAAACAGGAATAACAGGGAGAGGCTGGTGCTTTACAATGGACACAAAACAGAAAGATCCAGCCAGAGGACAGGGATACCTCGGTTAAGGACTTTGGCCTAAGGGGAGAAACCATTGGAACAAAAAAGAGATAGTCATCTTTACTTACCTTACTTTAAGGTCTATTGTTAGTCTGAGACTCAAGAAATTGGACTTTCCCTAGGGAAGAAACTCTCATGTGACAAAGTCAAACTTGAGGTTTTCACCTCCAAGCTAACTGGACTGGGAGGTCATCAGATCTCATTAGGCTACCAGTTTGGGGGTTTCTAGATTCCTCGTTGACACAACCTATAATATATTTGGAGAAGGGATGGGGGAAGGGGCATGTTTCTCAATGTTCCACCCGATTCCCATCAGTACTGCAAAATTTACCTAGAACATACTTTGTGTTTGGATCTTAAATTGACACCCCTCTACTTTAGAAGAATTACCATCATTTGCTCTAGTTAGATCCTGCTATCTAATCCATGGTTCCACAACCATATTATCTCTTGCTAGTGCTGGTCTCTCCTTCCTCCCCTTTCTTACAGCTTTTTCTACTCACAACCCCATTTCCAAGGATAGCAACAGTGGCATTCTAGGTAGTCAGCCCCCCCCCCCCCCAGTTCAAGACAAAGAACTATAAAAGCCTAAACTCTGGAGGAAAAAACTGGGCAGCAGCATAGCCCCCTATCTCCCTTTATACTATGGCCAAGCCTTTTAGAGCGAGCTCCAAAGGTAGGTCATATATGCTTCTATGTACCTGAACATACAGGTTCTTCCTTGTTTATTCCTTCTAGTATTTCCTGCTAGTAGGTCACAGCCATTGTCACTCCTACTATTCTGGGACCTAGTTTGATCCTGGTACCTAATGGATACCTCAGCCTGCAGGTATCTAGACCAAAGGGTAAGATCCTCACAATCATCTCCAAAGGGTTTTTCGGGGATGCTAAACAAACCCGTGTTCTATGCCAAGGTGTTATTAACTGATGTTGTTCTTGCTTATGACAGTGCTGCCCACAAATTGCCAGTCCTTTTAATAGCACAAGCCTTTGGTTCTTGCTTGTCTTCTTAGACTCTTACATCAATATTGACCTTTACCTTGCATGATTATAATAGAACATTGACAACCAGTCAGATATCATTAATGATAATTTTCTGAAACTCCACCATCTCGTGGTGGCTCAAGCATGCAACATGCACCAACTATTGTGTTTGTTGTTTCAAGCAACAGGAATACAAGGAAATAATAGATATTTTTGAAACTTGCCTCTGTTATCTAAATGATTTTTTAAGGCATTTGTACTTAGGAATCTCTCTGAAGATATAGGCAGTATTATTTTACTCTGACTCTTCTACATAGATGTCTTGCAAAGGGATGTTAAAAATTATCCTCTCTGCATATTAACTAAGGTAGCTGGTGGCACAATGGATGGAGCACTAGTCCTAGAGTCAGGAAATCCTGAATTCCCATCCAATCTTAGACATCTTTCTAACTGTGTGAACCTGGATGAGTCCCTTAGCTTCTGTCTGACTCAGTTCCCTCAAATGTAAATGAGGACAATAGAACCTAAGTTTGCAGAGTTGTTGTAAGAATCAAATGAGATAATATTTTTGTAAACCCTTTCCTGACATCTTAGAATCAATACTCTGTATGGGCTCTAAGGCAGAAAGTGGTAAGAGTTAGGCAATGTGGATTAAGTGACTTGCCCAGGATCACACAGTTTGGAAGTGTCTGAGGCCAGATTTGATCTCAAGATCTCCTGCTTCTAGACCTGACTCTTAAGGCACTGAGTCAACTAGCTGACCCCTAACATTTGTTTTTTTAAGTGTTTAGCACAGTGAATGGCATATAGTAGGCACTATGTAAATGTTTATTCCCTTTCCTTTTCCCTACATTAGAGTCTTATAGGTCAATATTATAGCTTCTATCAACTAGAAGAGCAATAATCTAACTTTTGCATTTTTGTACTCTTTTTTTTTAAACCCTTTCTTTCTATGTTGGTAACAACTCTAAAGAGAAGGATAAGGACTAGACAAATGGGATTAAGCTACTTGCCCAGGGTCTTACAGCTAAATGATACAGTATCTGAGGCCACAGGAACCTAACTCCAGGCCTGGTGTTCTATCCACTGAACCACCTAACTGCCCCCTTGGTCTTTATAGTCTCAAAATTTATTGAAGACACCCCCCCCCCCAGGGCTTTTTTTTTTTTTAATGTGGCTATATTTACCATATTAGAACTTTAAGTATCTTAGTATTATTATGATTTGACCTCATAGATCCCCGAAAGGGGAGGGTTGGGGGAGAGCCTCAGGAGTTCCTGGACCACACTTTGAGAACCAATGAACTCGAAGATAACAAAGACAAAGCTATTTTTCAGTTCTCTTTTCTGGTGATTCATAGTACTGGTTTTCTCTATGGCAGGGGTCGGCAACATATGGCTCTTGAGCCACATCTGGCTCTTTTGAGGGCCAGATATGGCTCTTTCTGCAGGAGCCATAAAGTCAAATTTTTTTTTTAGGTGCTGTTACAGGAGTGCATACTGTGAGCACTGTACAGTTCTCACGAAATTACATTTTAAAAAATGTGAAGTTTATGGTTCTCAGGGCCAAAAAGGTTGCCGACCCCTGCTCTATAGGGTTAGAATTCTCAGATAATTTACCAGTGAAGATTAGACTCCATCTCTTCTGATTCCTACCTTTGCCACTTTGTTGAGTGTCTTCTCTACTATTTCTAAAGGTCTGGCTCAATTGGGAAGTAAGAACAAGTAAACAACCACACACTGGCCTCTTTTAGGCTTTCTAAAACAGGAATGTAATCCTTACTCTGAGTTGACATAACCGTGGAACAAAAGTAGCAGATGTTCAGATAATGGTAAAAAGTAAACTAACCTACTCATGGAACCTTGGGGACCACAAACATCTGGTGGGCCCCCTGAGGTACCATCAACATTCACCACTTCTCTCCTTTATCAAGATTGCCCATTAACTTTGACCAAGATGACTCCAGTGTTTGGAAAGCTGATATATGATTCTGGGTTACAGTCTCCACCTCCCAATCTGGACCTCCCCCACTTCTCCCTTCAGATTAGTGAACACTCTCCATCATTAATCTAGGCCACCACACTATTATTTCTCTCTGGCCATCCTCATAGCTTTTTCTTGCCTGCCAGTCCCCTCTGTCCACTAAGCACTATCACTCTCAGTCTCTGCATGGCTGATTGTTGAGTATTTACAATAAGTAGCCCAGCTTGGCCATGCTGCTGCTGCTACTTCCCACCAATGGCTCTGGGAACTATAATCAGATCCACTACCATTCCAGTAGGATACATGTCAATTAATTGCCTTACAGCTTCACTTGCCATCCCTGTGACATCCCTGATCACAGCATACCTCCTTGGTTACCATTCCCCTGTTTGTATTGTTTTCCTCATTAAAATGTAAGCCCCTTTGGAGCAGGGGCGGTCTTGCTATTTGTATGTATATCTCCATAATTTAGTACAGTTTCTAGTATCTATTAAGCATGGAATAAATTTTTTCCCTTCCTTCCTTCCTTCCTTCCTTCCTTCCTTCCTTCCTTCCTTCCTTCCTTCCTTCCTTCCTTCCTCTCTTCTTCCCTCCCTTCCTCCTTCCCTTCCTCCCT
>NC_058131.1:95071547-95119194 GCF_016433145.1 Gracilinanus agilis
TCCCTCCCTTTCTCCCTCCCTTCCTCCGTCCTACCATCACTTCCTTCCTCCCTCCCTCCCTCCCTTCTCTCCTTCCTTCTTTCCTTCCTACCTTCTCTCCTTCCTTCTTTCCTTCCTTCCTTCTGTCCTTCCTTCTTTCCTTCCTTTCTTCTCTCCTTCCTTCCTTCCTTCCTTTCTTCCTTCCTTCCTTCCTTCCTTCCTTCTTTCCTTCCTTCCTTCCTTCCTTCCATGTCTGGCCCTGTAGAGATTTAAAAGAAAACTACCAGCTCATTTGTCAGTGCTATGACAAGTGACAATTTATCTTAGGAATACCAAAGTAAGTCTCCTCCAGAGGATGACTGTTCCATTGATACATGACACACTGATGAGTCTGTTCTTTTGGCCATGGCCTCATACCCACAGAATGTGAACACCCAAAGATACTAGAACCCCAGAACTCACTTCAGGATTTTGTAAATCTAGGAGCAGAGATGATATTTCAAGTGAGCCCTTGACTTTGAATGAAGCATCAAAGCTGGAGACTGCCAAGCCAAACCTAATTTGAGAGCTGATCAGATTTTCCACATCAAAAGCAAATCATCTCTAGAGCCTAGGCACAAGAGAAGATTGTCTAAAATGACTAAGGCATGCCCTAGAAGCTATGAATAGAGGAATCTTCATGTTGGCCAGGTTTCAGGTTGTGGAGGCAGATTGACTTCAGGTAAGTCACTGGCAAAGAAGAGAATGCCTCTCCACACTGCACTAACAGTCTGTGAGTCATAGGCTTCCAGAGAGGAACTATGTGCAAGTGGGAGGAAACAGGAAGGCTTCTGCTATCAGAGGCTCCCACTGCTCAACTATTTCATCCATCTGACCTGCAATTCCCAGGATGTTTCATCCCCTGGCTTTCTTCCCAGGTGCTGCCCTAAACCTTTCATTTGAGACTGAAAAATATATTTCTGATTTTCTCTTTCTCTGCCTCCACCCAGGGCATTTTGTTATTGTTCCTTTACTTTATAACCCATAGCTCATTATAGAATCTCAGAGCTCATGCAGATTTACTTCCTTCTTGGGTACTTCTCATTAAGTAACTCTTTGACTTGTGCCTCCCAAAGAGAGTTTTCCTTCAGAATATTAGAATTCAGCTTGTGTTCAGATCTCCACAAAAAAAGGGGAAAGACACAGCCCCTATGAAAATACTCAGACTAATGAGATATCAAATATAGGGACAGGTTTTATTTCACCTGAGAGATAAATACAAAGGACTTTTACTTGAGTCCATAAATCCTCAAGACTATTCTTTTTGTGGGGGCAGCTGGGTAGCTCAGTGGATTGAGAGCCAGGCCTAGAGATGGGAGGTCCTTGGTTCAAATCTGGCCTCAGACACTTCCCAGCTGTGTGACCCTGGGCAAGTCACTTGACCCCCATTGCCTACTCTTACCACTCTTCCACCTTGGAGCTAATACACGGTATTGACTCCAAGAAGGAAGGTAAGGGTTTTATTTAAAAAAAAAAAGAAAAAAAAAAAGACTATTCTTTTAGCCCCTCTCTGGTGAGATCCTACCTTCCCCAGGGATCTAAACAGTCTTTCAGACTTTGTGTACTACCCATATGCCTCTTCATTCCAATGTCAGCAAGGAGAATGAACTTAGGGTAGAGAGGAAAGCAAATTTGCCCTATAGTGAGCTCTCCTTCCCCTGTGTTTAGGTACATTTACTCCAATCCTATAACATCTCCTTGAAGTTGAGGTTCCCCAAAGTGGAGAAAGAACTTGGGGTTACTAGAGAGTCTAGCCTCTTCCCCCCTGACCTGTTTGTAACTGACAGTTCCAGTGAAAGTCAAGGTCTAGATTTTCTCCTCCTCATTGTGCTCTGTTCCTCATTATGGCTTGGCTCCTACAACTCCCAACTCAAACCAAGTCCTTGACTTAGTCCAGAATGCCCTTTCTTTTTCTTTTCTTTTTTTCTTTTTTTTTCTTTTTTTCTTTTTTTAAACCCTTACCTTCGGTCTTGGAGTCAATAATGTGTATTGGCTCCAAGGCAGAAGAGTGGGAAGGGTAGACAGAAAGCTCTTTCTACTTCACTTCAGCTTCCATCCTGTGTCATGTAGTGATAGAGGTAGCAAATGATTTGTGCAAGCTTCTCTTAAAGAACTGCTAAATGTGTCTGTGTGTAGCCCCTAGGTCTTACTCTCTCCAGTCTTCTGGTCCCAACATAGCCACTTTTTAAAGGCCAAGCCCCTTAAAATTCGAGGATGAGCTTTAGATAATGCCAGAATGAAGTGAGGACTTTATATGTATATCAAGGAATTGCAAAAGGGAGGCAAAGTTCTATACTTAGAAAAAATAATCTAGAATTTTCTCATTTTCCATTTCTTGGGTCAGATTTTAAAGTACTACACAATAAAAAATCCTCCTTGTATAAAATGTATATTGTAATGACTTTTCTACAGATATGTTTAAGTTGTTTTTAATTTATGGCAGCACTTGGTCAGATTCTATATTTATCAGAATGCTATCTTTCAAGCTTATTTATTAAATGCTTACTATGTACCAGGTAGTCTGCTAACTGCTGAGGATAAAAAGAAAGGCAAAAAAAAAAGCAATTCCTGCTCTCAAAGAGCTCACAGTCTAATGAGGGAGACAACATTAAAGCAACTATGTATTAAAAAAAAAAGATGTATCCAGGCTAAATTTAAGATAATCAATAGAGGGAAGGTACTAGCATTAAAGGAATTAAAGCATCAAGAAAAAAACTTCTGGTAGAAGATGGTATTTTAAACAGGACTTTCAGAGTAGTTTACCTTTGCCAAATATCTTTCCTCTCATTTTATTTATCTAATTTGCTTTTTTTATTTATATCATTTTATTCCTATAACTCTTCAAGTCAGAGTGTGGGTACTATGCCAATGTAGATGCGAACCGTGTTAACCACAATCCCTGTAAACCAGATTAGATGGTCATCATTAATTTTTGAAGCAAAAAAAAAAAAAAAAAAAGGAAGAAGAAGAATTGACCTGTGACTAATTTTCTTGTGATCATTAGTTAGACTAGTCCTTAGCTAGTAGACTCATACATTGATGAATCCCAAGTCAAACTATTTCCATCTTGGTAGAATCTACTAGGGCTTATGCTTTGGTAATATAAAATTGAGAACTCATAATTGTTTTCATGTGAAGAATAAGCACTACACTAGGATGTTAGTGGACTGAACCAAATGGCTTTCTAAATTACAGGCCAAATTCACAAGAGGTATGTGAATATCTCAAAAATGAAGTGGTAATCATTAAAAAACAGTATAGCTTCATCAAAAAAAAAAAAGCTCATACAAAAGGAGCATCATTTTTTTTTGACAGGTTAGACGGGTAAAACAGGAAAGGTTACAAATATGGTTCACCTCAGTTTCAAAAAAGTATTTGGCAAAATCTCTCATATTATCTTTAAGGACAAGATGGAAAGATGAGGGCAGGATAATAGTAGAGGTTGATGGAGCCAGGACTGGTTATATGACCAAACTCTAATAGTAATGATTAATGGGTTGACATCAGCTTTGAAGGAGGTCTCTTGTGGGATGCACCACAGATCTGACCTTGGCTTCACATTGTTTAATGTTTTTATTGATCACTTGGATGAGGGCATAGATGTCACACTTATCAAATATGCAGATGATACAATGCTAAGAGGGACAACTAACATATCAGACAGAGACAGGATCCAAATAGGCTAAATAGAAGGGCTAAGTATAATAAGATTAAATTTTACAAAGATAGATGCAAAGTCCTAACCTTGGGTTCAACAGATAAGCTTCCCAAGTGTAGGAGGGAGAAGGCATGGTTCAACAACTGTTCCTTTGTAAAGATTTGGCAGTTTTAGTGAACTATTAGTTTGATGTGTATTAATAGTGTTCCACAGCAGCCAAAAAACACTAATTTAATATTCATTACATTGAGAGATATAGTGTTAAGTTAAAGAGAGATGATAATCTTGCTCCTCAGCCCTGGTCAAATAATATCTAGAGTTTTGTGTTCAGTCTGAGGCACTACATTTTAGTAAAGATATTGACAAACTGGAGATTGTCCAAAGGCAGACAATAAGGATGGTGAAGGGACATATGTATCTTCATGCCGTCTAGAGATTTATTTAAGGAAGTGGTGAGGGTGTTTAGCCTGGAGAAGAGAGGACAACTCTGTTTGATTTCATTTTAGGATTATTTCTTAGAGGGTCAGACTTATTTGGCTTCAGAAGGCAGAATAGGAAGTACGTGAAATGAAATGAAAATTTCATAGAATAGAACTTGCAAATGGGTGCATTTTGCCTTGGTTTAAGGAAATCTCCCTGAAATTTGATTCCTCTTCACTTGAAGCCTTCAATGAAATGTTGGATGAATATTCACTGAGAAGATTGTAGAAGGATTCTTGATCATGTAAGGTTGAACTAAATAGCCTCTGAAGGTCTTTTTCATTTCTGGGATTCTGGCATCAAATAGCTTATTCCCTACAAGTTTTCCTCCTTGGTCATATTGCCCTTTGAGAAGTGAATGCCTCTAAATATTCAGACAAGTGGTCAACTAATGGCCTAGCCATTACTCATTGACAATCGTTTCACTAAATCCAGATTTGGGAGGCTCTAATAATGATAATCTCCAGATTTTCTAGGACCAGCTTTGTTTTGCTGATTAGTAAGTTCATTAGACCCTGAGAGATTTGAAATATATAGTTCTTACTGCTGCATCTGATTACCAGAGAACTGATCTTGCCTTAATGAAGAGAAGTTGTTTACTAGATATGTTACTATTTCTACCCTCTTAATGAATAAATGATTAGTTCATGCTTAGTGCTTGTATCTTGGTTTTTTTTTTTTTAAGTCTAGTTTTTCAGTGTCAAGGACTCAAATTAGTATCTCAAGTCACCATCCTTAGCCCATGAAGATTGCTTAATCTCTCAATAATCAGCATCGGGTTTTTTTTTAAACATTTATTAATATTCATTTTTAACATGGTTACATGATTCATGCTCCTACTTTCCCCTTTGGCCCCCCGCACTCCCCCCACCCATGGCCGATGCACATTTCCACTAGTTTTGTCATGTGTCCTTGATCAAGACCTATTTCCAAATTGTTGGTAGTTGCATTGGTGTGGTAGTTTCGAGTCCACACCCTCAATCATGTCCACCCTGACCCATGTGTTCAAGCAGTTGTTTTTCTTATATGTTTCCTCTCCTGCAGTCCTTCCTCTGAATGTAGGTAGAGTTCTTTACCATAAATACCTCTGAATTGTCCTGGGTCACTGTATTGCTGCTGGTACAGAGGTCCATTACATTCAATTTTACCATAGTATATCAGTCTCTGTGTACAATGTTCTTCTGGCTCTGCTCCTTTCACTCTGCATCTGTTCCTGGAGGTCTCTCCAGTTCGCCTGGAACTCCTCCAGTTTATTATTCCTTTTAGCAAAATAGTATTCCATCACCCACATATACCACAGTTTGTTCAGCCATTCCCCAATTGAAGGACATCCCCTCATTTTCCAATTTGTTGCCACCACAAAAAGCACAGCTATGAATATTTTCGTACAAGTCTGTTTATCTATGATCTCTTTGGGGTACAAACCCAGCAATGGTATGGCTGGATCAAAGGGCAGGCATTCTTTTATAGCCCTTTGAGCATGATTCCAAATTGCCAGCCAGAATGGCTGGATCAGTTCACAGCTCCACCAGCAATGCATTAATGTCCTGATTTTGCCACATCCCCTCCAACATTCATTACTCTCCCCTTCTTTCATTTTAGCCAATCTGCTAGGTGTGAGGTGATACCTCAGAGTTGTTTTGATTTGCATTTCTCTAATTATTAGAGATTTGGAACACTTTCTCATGTGCTTATTGATACTTTTGATTTCTTTACCTGAAAATTGCCTGTTCATGTCTCTTGCCCATTTATCAATTGAAGAATGGCTTGATTTTTTATACAATTGGTTTAACTCCTTGTATATTTGAGTAATTAGACCCCTGTCAGAGTTTTTCGTTATAAAGATTTTTTCCCAATTTGTTGTTTCCCTTCTGATTTTGACTACATTGTTTTTGTTTGTTTGTTTGTTTGTTTTTTAAATAAAAACTACCTTCAGTCTTAGAGTCAATACAAGTGACTTGCCCAGGGTCACACAACTGGGAAGTGTCTCAGGTCAGATTTGATCCTAGGACCTCCTGTCTCTAGGTCTGGCTCTCAATCCACTGAGCTACCCAGCTGCCCCCAGCATTGCTTTTTAATTATAGGTCCTACCTTATATTTCGGACACCAATAGATAACTTGAGTTCATAGTCCCCCACCAATGTTTACTAATGTGTTTATTAAGCCAATCAGAAAGGACATGCAAGTTCAAAACAAAATAAAACAAAACTATATGCTATAGAGCAGAAGGAATTATGTAATAGGAAAAGATATTCACATTCATCAAAGGGTATGCACTCTCATCATTAAAGGAAACACATAGAAGCAGAAAATACAAGGCTCAGGAATATGAATGGAGTATAGGTACACTCATGGAACACATGTCAGTAGAGAATTCACTTCAATTTAATTTACTAAGACCAACTATATACCAGGCACTGTGCTAGGCAATATAAAGATAAAAAGGAGACATTTATTGAGATCAAAGGGATTATATTCAGTCAAAGTGAAGAAACACACATCCAATGCACAGGTGTAGAACAGGCATACACATGAATTTCATGTAAGGGACATATTTGGCTAGGGCGCATGTGTCAAAGGCAACATATTTCTGATGCTATAGGGCTACCAATGTTCTCTGGTGATCTCACTTTGCTGTTTTTTACTGTTCTCATTTGAATATAATGTCATCTAGATATCACATCTCTACTAGTTATGGGATCTCCCTTGATTCTTGTTTTCATTGTTTGCCAAGCTTCTTTCTATTACCATAGGTTGATGTGCTTGTGCTAATTAGCTCAAGAGGGCTAAATCTTTTGTTCATATGGTCTAAGAAGGCTATGACAATGGTAATAATCCAGTCAACCTGAAAAAAGCCCAAAACTAGAATTGTTTGCTGCTGAGTTTTTTTCACTTTCCTCAACTGTTTTTTTTTAATTTAATTTATTTTAAATGTATTTATTTGTCTGTTAACATTAGAGGTCCCCCACTCATTGTCTGTGCAGTTGTAAACTGATCCAGCCATTCCGGAGGGCAATTTGGAACTATATCCAAAAGGGCTATAAAACAATGAATACCCTTTGATACAGGAATACCACTACTAGGTCTGTATTTCAAAAAGAAAAAAAGGGATAGGAGAGTTTTTCTTATAAAGAAATATTTATAGCTGCTCTTTTTGTGGTGGCAAAGGATTGGAAATTGAGGAGATGTCTATCAATTGGGAAATGGCTGAACAACTTCTGGTATATGATGGTGATGGAATACTATTGTGCTGTAAGGAATGATGAACAGGATAATTTCAGAAAGAACTGGAAACACTTACATGAACTGATGCAGAGTGAAAATAAGAAGAACTTAAAAAACATTATACCCAGTAACAGCAATCTTGTGGGTTGATCAACTGTAAAAGGCATAGCTACTCTCAGCAATACAATGATTCAAGACAATTCTGAAAGACATAAGACAGAGAATGCTCTCCGCCTCCAGAAAGAGAATTGTTGGAGTCAGAATGGAGATCAAAACATACTTTCACTTTTGTTTATTTGGGGGTTTTAATTTTACATGATTATTCTCTTACAACAATGAACAATATGGGAATATGTTTTACATGATGATTATGTATAACCCAGACCAACTAGGTTATAACTAGAAAGGGGGAGGGAAGGAAGGGAGGGAGAAAGACAATTTGGATCTTATAACTTCAGAAAACATATGTGAAAATTTGTTATTACATGTACCGGGTAAAATAAAATAAAATATCTTTAAAAAAAATTAAAGTTCCCAGATATCTCCCTACTTCCCTCCCCTCTCTACACTAAAGAAGGCAGCATTTTACAAAAAATAAATATGAAACTAGGTTGTTCTGGGTTCTATTTATCAGTTCTTTCTCTGGAAGTGGACGTGCACAAATTATTCTTCAAATAATTTTTCTGTTGCTGTATATGATGTTCTCTTGGTTCTGCTCATTTCGCTTGTCATAATTTCATGTAGATCTTTCCATGTTTTAAAAAATTCACCTGGTCATCATTCATGACAAACATATGCCACAACTTGTTTAACCATTTCCCAATTGATGGGTATCCCCTTAGTTTCCAGTTCTTTGCCATCACAAAGAGAACTGCTAAAAATATTTTCAATCTATAGGTTCTTTTCCTTTTCCCCTAAGCACCTTAGGGAATAGACCAAAGAGCAGCAACTAGAAAAAATCATAACAAAATTCATTTGGAAGAACAAAATGCTGCTTTATTGTTGTTATTTGTTTTTAACCAAGTCTCTACTGTGAGAACTCAACAAAAATGCACAGAAACCATGTGTAACTGGAGCAGTGAGATGCCCCTTAATCTCCACTGTATTATTGCCACGCAAATAAAAATGGGGACAAGGACAAAAGAGGTAGGTGAAGCAAGCAGAGAAGGGCTACCATTTGCCTCCACTTTAGAACCTTTGTTCTAAATTCCTTTCTTTATTATGTATACCTGTTAGGGGTCAGCGAGGTGATTTAGTGGATGGAGGGCCAGGCCTGGAGACTGAGAGGTCCTGGGTTCAAATCTGGATTTAGACACTTGCTAGATGTCTGACCCTGGGAAAGCCACGTAACCTCAGCTGCCTAGGCCTTATCATTCTTCTGTCTTGGAACCAACATACAGTATTGATTCTAAGATGGAAGGTAAGTGTTTAAAAAGTGGAAATATTAATATGTACATTGGATGCCACATAGGATTGCCATGAGGATCAAAGAAAACAACATATGTGAAAGTGCTTTATAAGGTGTCAAGTGCTTTACAAATATAAATTTATTATTCCCAACACTGGCCCCACTTCAACCGTTTGGAACCACAAAGAATGAATCTAATCCATCTTTCTCAGATGGCCATTCAAATATTTGTAGACAGCTACCATGTTCTTACAAAGTTTTTTCTCCTGAAAGCTAAGCACCACTGGTCCTTTTAATTATTTATCATACGATAATGTTTCAAGTCTCCCCACCTTTCTGGTCACCTGCCCATAGATATGCTCCAGTTTATCAATGTACTTCCTAAACATGTCACCTACAAGTGAAAATGATACTTTAAATGTTGTTGACCAACACAGAGTACAATGAGGCTCTTCTTTCTCTCCCACTCAGACACTATACATCAGCCTAAGAGACTGAATTAGCTTGTTTGGTTACCATATCAGATTCTGACACGTAGAGCTCATAGTCAACTAACTCTCCAAAGTATTTCTCAGATGAACTGCTACTAAACCACATCTCTCCCATCTTGTACTTAATATATTTTATTATTTTAACCTAAGTGTAGGATTTTACATTTATCTCTATTACATTTTTTTTTTATTAAGCCCAGTTCTGAGGGGAGTCCCTATCTGGTGGGGCCCATGATTCCTTTGTCAGTCCTTGTTTTTTACCAATGGGTTTCTCACATCATACTTCCCCCATGGAAGGTGTGTCTGCTGACAAACTACAGTGGCACCTTGATACTTGTCATTAATTTGTTCCAGAAGGCAGGTTGAATACCAAATGAATTTTTCTTATAAGGAATCATGTAAATTGAATTAATCCATTTCAGACACCCAGAAAACCCAGATTTTATAAAGCATTACATGCATAATGAAATTTTATTTTACTAAATAAGAATTAATAACAACACAGATACAAATAAAAATACTAATTAGATTAAATAAAATAATTTTACCTTAACTTTACCTGTATTGAGAGGAATTCATGATCTAAGGCAGTGATTCCCAAAGTGGGCACCACCGCCCCCTAGTGGGTGCTGCAGCGATCCAGGGAAGCTGTGATGGCCACAGATTTTAACTTTTTTTGTATTACATTCTATTCTGGGTTCAATAAATAGTTTCAGAATTTCAAAGTTCATTGTTTCTAATTTACACCTTTCTTTACTATATTTTATGAAAAAGGTAGAATACATATATCTTTCCTATTAATTGCTATTAAATTTTTTAAAAATTCATTTCCAGGGGCACTAAGTAATATTTTTTTCTGGAAAGGGGACGGTAGGCCAAAAAAGTTTGGGAACCACTGATCTAAGGGGTTGGTAGGGAGGAGATATGTTATTGTCTGGAAGAGGAGTTCCCTTCCAGAATATGTGAGGGTACCTGCCCTTCTAGCATTCTTTCTCTTTCTCTTTTCTGTCCTTTATCACTAATAAACATTGATTGAGATTCATCAGGTATAAACTTCACTGGAAACCTATCCAGTGATGTTTGGTTTTGCCTACATTTTAGAATTCCTCTCAAGTGGGAAATGGTCTGGCCATTTAGCAAATTTACAATTCTGCTTGTTAAAGCTTTATCAGGGTGCTATTTTTCAACAAAGTTTTGTACTTCAATACATTTTTGGACACATTTCCTTGATTAATGAAGTGGGGACATCCTCCTTTGCCTCCTCCTCACCTGAAGAAAACTCCCCACCACTAGCTATTGCTGCTCCCTTTGAAGTCCCTATAGTTCTTCAGTGTTGAGCTCTTCTTTTTGCCCCTGAACTAACACATGATCCTTTGTTTCGGCTGGAGCGGGCATATGCTTCCCAAGTTCATGACATCAACAAGTTCTGGCAAGCACATCAAGTGCCAAGCAAACATTGAGTACTGCAAAAAATTTTTTTTCTTGTCCAAATATGTCGGATTCCAAATTTGATGAGTTCCAAAACCATCAGTACCAGGGTTTGACTGTCAGCCTAGCCCAAGGTATCTGCTTTATGTCTTAAGGAAAGGCATCTCAAGGGGGTCTAGGTTGGGTCAGGATGAACAAGCCTGGGTCTTTGGATACTCTCTGGGAAAGATCACACTGGCAGCAAACAGAACAATGCATCAGTCACACTTTAATAAGGTAGAGAAGAGGCAGACAATGCTGGGGCAGCAGGGAATGGGATGGGTGAGGGAGGCAGACAACCTGAGAAATAAACTAGGGAGCAAGAGGGGACATAGAGGTAATTGCTGATTAGAGTTGGGAACACTTGGGTAGCATGGACCCATAGCAGTTGGAGGAGTGCTCAAGGTTTGAGATCCCATCCTCATATAATTCAAGTGGGGTCTGAAGGACTAAGCCTTAACTATACCTCTTTAACATAGTCTCTGAATGTGGCCCTATTTAATTCAGAAGGCAGTTTTGGCAAGTGGCTTGTATGTTCCCGCTTACACTCTTAGTTCCTATTTCCTATTTACTGATATCTTACACTGACTGCTTCCATACATTTGGCCATACTACCTTACCTAGTGGGGTTGTCATGGGGAACATAACAAGATACAGTTTCTTTTTTTCCCTTAATCTGAAATTTTTAAATTAATTAATTAATTAAGAATATTTTTCCTTGGTTACATGAATCATGTTCTTTCCCTCCCCATCTCCTACCCCCTTCCTGTACCCAATGAGCAATTCCACTGGGTTTTACATGTGTCATTGAAGATACAATTTCAATACACACTTCATCCTATTACATTTGACTCGTTATTATTCTAGCATATGAAACTATTTTTTTAATCCGAATTCTTACATTTTACTTATTTTACCTATTCCCATTTCTGTATCATCTGTATCATATATTTGATGATCATACCAGTTATGGCCTAATCTAAGTCATTGATAAAAAATATTGAGGGGGCAGCTGGGTGATTCAGTGGAATGAAAATCAAACCTAGAGAGGGGAAGTCCTAGGTTCAAATCTGGCCTCAGACACTTCCTAGCTGTGTGACCCCGGAAAGTCACTTAACCCCCATTGCCTCATCCTTACCACACCTGCCTTGGAATCAATATATAATATTGATTCTAAGATGGAAGGTAAAGTTTTTTGTTTTTACTTAGAAAGCTTTCATGTATTGGAGACTATGAAATTATGGGAATAAGCTTTGTGTTTACATTTTTATATATAGAGAAACATTGTCTCACACATATCATAACAATTTTATCCAGACTTTATCAGTTGAAACATTTTTGGAAACAGAAATATTTCAGCTAAATACTGGATATGTACACATGATCTATGTGACTTTGTGAACCATTTAATCACCCTAGGTCACAGATTCCTTATCTGTAAAATTATGGAGTTGGATGGATAAACCTTAGGGTCCACTTTTGGTCTTACAGAGATCTATACCTTTGGTCCTTTGCCTTCTGGAAGGTAAAGTTTTTAAAAATATATTGAGTAAGACAAGGCTAGCACTCTTTGTGGTGGCAAAAAATTGGAAAATGAGGGGGTGTCCCTCAATTGAGGAATGGCTGAACAAGTTGTAGTACATGATGGTGATGGAATACTACTGTGCCGTAAGGAATGATGATCTGAAGAATTTCTATATGAACTGGGAGAACCTCAGTGAACTGATGCAGAGTGAAATGAGCAGAACCAGGAGAAAACTGTACACAGAAATGAAATATCATGGAATAATCCAATGTAATGGACTTTACTACCACTAGCAATGCAGAAGCTTTAAATTTTAACAAAATATAATAACAGCTAATATTATATCATATATATAATAGATAATCTTTAGAAAGAGTAACAATAGCTGATTATGGTACAGAAATATGGTATCATTTCTTTCTAGGCTTCACAAATCAAAATCTGTATTCTATAGTTTAAGAATGAGAGAACTGACATGCAGGCAGTAATCCAGGGCACTCCTGAAGGACATATGAGAACAAATGCTATCCACATTGAGAGAAAGAACTATGGGAGAAGAAATGCAGAAGAAGAACATATGACTTATCACTTATCACTTCTATATACATGTGGGTATATCATCTGAGGTTTTGAATTTAAAAGATCACTCTATAACAAAAATGAATAATATAGAAATGGGCATCAAGTGATAACATTTGTATAACCCAGTGGAATTTCTTGTTGGCTCTTGGAGGGGGGAGGTAAGAGGGGAGGGAAAGACAATGAATCATGTAAACATGGAAAAACATTTAAATAAATAATTAAAAAAACAAGGCTAATGACTTCATGTTGTAATTATAACATGTACGTTATGTCACATATATTTCAAATATAAGCTTTAAAAGTGTAAAAATCACATATTTTCCATCTCCAGGCCAGGGGTCGGCAACATATGGCTCTCGAGCCATATCTGACTCTTTTGAGGGCCAGATATGGCTTTTTCTGCAGGAGCCATAAAGTCCATTTTTTTTCAGGTGCTGTTACAGGAGCGCATTGTGAGCACTGTATGGCTCTCACGAAATTACATTTTAAAAAATGTAGCATTTATGGCTCTCAGGGCCAAAAAGGTTGCCGACCCCTGCTCAAAACCATAGCACAATGTCTTAAATACAGTAGTAATTCATTGTTGCTGTTGCTGTTATTGTTGTTGTTGTTAAGTTAGTTCAGTAGTGTCCTATTCTTTATGATTCCACTTAGTGTTTTCTTAGCAAATATACTAGCTATTTTCTTCTCAATCTCATTTTACAGATGAGGAAACTGAGGCAAACAGAATTAAGTGACTTGCCCAGGATCACACAGCTAGTAAGAATCTGAGGCCAGATTTGAATTCAGGTTTTCCTGACACCAGGCCCCACATTCAGTAAATATTTATTAAATTAATAAATGAATGAGGAACTGAGAGGTTAAGAAACTTGTCACACAGAAAGTTCCTCGAAAAGTAGCAATTAGAATTCATGTTTGCTGATTCTTATCCCAGGACTATTTCCTCTACCCTATGCTAAAAGTAGTATAGATTTATTGATGCCGTATTGGTTCAGAAGCCAAGATCTTCATCTCTGACAAATGGACTCAAGTTCAATCTGATCAGATATTACTCATGTGTTACATCACCCAAAGTTCTCTCTTTGTCCCTTTGGAAATCTTAAAATTGGATTTGTTTCTAGGGTATATGAATCAGCTTACTTATAAGTGAACAAGGTAACCATTAAAGATTTGGAATGTAAACTGTAATAATTAAAATTGGGTGGCCAAATGTAATAATTAAAAATTTGGTTTGACAAAGATAATAATGGTTAAAAAAATAATTATTGTGGTTGCCATTTATAAAATTAACTCTTAAGTCACGAGGCTGATTAGTAGCTTTATTTACAGCAAGGTAGAGATATTAAAGTGGGAAATATAGGAAGGAGGTAGAAAATTATCACCTAGCTAACCCTAAATCCTAATCCTAGTACCTCCAGACCCCAAATGTGAATCCGAATGCAAATCTCATCAGAATCCAAAGTCAGAATTAGGAAACTAAAATCCAAAGAGCCAAAGACACTGAAAAACCACCGAGAACCTTTAGAGCACACAAGGCCAAGAATGTCAAGAATCCCACCAGAGCTCACACTCCCTAGGCTAAAGGCCACCCAGAATTCCACCAGAGCTCATGCTCCATCAAGAATGAAGAGCCAAGAATTCCTCCAAGACTGAAGACCCTGAATCTCTCTCAGGCTCTCCCTTATATATAGTTTTCTCCACCCATCAGGTTTCCTTGCCACATCTCAGGAATCAATTACAGCCTTTCAATTTGCCTTCCGCTGGGGGGAGTCAGGGAGTGGGGGGACAGGTAGTGCTTATGGCCTTTTAGGACTGAACTCTCTTAGTTAGTGACTTGCTAAGTATTAAGTAGGAATACTTTAATTCTTGATTGATTAACTTAAAATAGACAAAGGGAATAACAATTCCCTTTCACTAAACACCTTTATTAGGATAGAGATAAGTACTGCATCTGTGATTTCCTTAATAAAGAGAGCTCCTGGTAAGGAAATTCCTTCTAACAATGCAGGTCAGCACCTTCCCAGCAATTTATAATCATAAAGAATTTCCTAGAGCACTTAGAGGTTAAATAACTTGACCAGCTAGCCTTTCCTTCCTTCCTTCCTTCCTTCCTTCCTTCCTTCCTTCCTTCCTTCCTTCCTTCCTTCCTTCCTTCCTTCTCAATCTAGTGGAAGCTGAGATGAGGGCTTATCACGTAGGAACTAAAGTAAATGAAGCCTCCTTTTCCCCTACCCTAGTCAGACTGAGGTGATATAGTGGAGAGTAGGCTGTAGGCTCCAGAGGTATCTGAGTAAAAATAGTTTTATGTTCTGGCTCTGTCTTTGAAATAAATATCCTTTTATAAAGGCTAATCAGTGTTAAGTGGTTAAATAAAATTGAGGTGCTGATACTAGCTCTAGACAAAGGGAAGAGAATAGCTGGTATAGAATTGAGCTGATGGCAGTGCAGAAGAAGTCACCTTAACCTCCATTATCCTGGAACTCTGTGGGAAAATGTTGCCCATCTGACCCTGGAAGAATGGGACCAGAATAAGTTAGGATTGTTCTATTAAAGGATCAATTCTAATTCCAAGGTTGCAAATGCTCCTTATGGATAGAAATTGAATAATGATGGGAGCTATGAGACAACTTATCCAATGTAGTCTGTGTTACGATTAAAAATAATAAAGAGTGATATAATAATAGAAATTAGTATTTTAATTAAAGTCATGCTGATAGGGATAAAATTATTAGACCATGCACTTGTAAGAATTCAAAACTCCTGCCTTAGCCATTTTACCTTTTGTACCTTCGCTCAGGTAGCTAAAGAGACCAGTTCAAAGTCACTTCCCCCTATTTAAAGCTGTCCCTCACCTTGAATATGTAATCCAAAACAGGAAATCCATTGGACCACGGGAAATGTAGTTTTTAAGGTCCCCACGTGTCCATAGAAAAAATATATATACTTTTAAATGGCATTTCCCAAATTTCAATTAACATCTGTGACCATCTAGACTCAGCCAATCCATATAGGAAAACAATCAGATTTTTTGGGGGGGATAATTGGGCCATCCTCTACTTCGCTTTAACTATGTCTACTTAGTCAATGGTTAGTAGTTTATTCTTGGAGATATGTAGAAGTCTGAATACAACCCAAGAGTCCTAGTTTAGTCTTGTGTATTACCTATTACCCATCACATGTGTAATTAATAATTAATAATAGTAATTATTATAATCTATAATTACTCATTAATGATGATCAACAACATTCCTAAGATGACAAGCTAATTAAGATTTACTATGACAGAGTCAATATCAATTTTCCAAAGTATTATCCTTCTGAAAACAGAAGGAATGTTATATAAGATCACATCCATAGTCCATCCGGACTTTTATTCTGACAGTAGATCCAAAAGATGTTTTTGGCAGGGTGTGGTTGTGCATCATGACATCAGCGTGTTGAGGTTAGAGATGTATCCTGAACACCCACAGCTACTTTAAATAATTCATTAAGACTACATCATCAATCTGTCCATTTGTTCAAACTCTTCTTAAACCTATTTATATTTTAAACCTATATCACCGCTTAGGTCAAAAAAAATTCCTTACATTTTGAGATCTCTGGGATGTGGAGCTAGGGCTACAACCATAGCAGAAGTTTGGGGGGGGTGCTAGAGAATGAGGGTGCAGACTAGTCCATCTCTTCCCAAAGAAAGTATGAAACCAATATGACATTATCCTTTGCTGAAGACTTGAGGTTTGCTTGTAGAAGTGGCCATCAGAAGAGTTTCAGTTTTTCAGTTATTGGGAAGTGGTGCAGTTTTTTGAAGACAAGATCAGGCAGAGGCAATTGTGAAATTCTAGTTATGCTCAAATTGCTCCCCAAAATATCAGTTGTGTTGGAATGAATTCACATTTTTGAAAGCAAGTCTCATAGCAGAACTGACTATATTTGTAACCCTAGAGCACAGGCCAGTGCCTGGCATATAATACATGCTTAATCAATATTTGTTTCATTTTACCCATCTCTATGCTTTTTCATTGGCTGCCCCCATGCTTCAAAGATACTTCCTTATTTTTATGTCTTAAATATCTGGTTTCCTTCAAGTCTTAGTTCAAGTGCCAGCTTCTGCATGAGGTCTTTCCTGCTCTCTCTCATCGCTAATGGCTTCCCCAGTTATCTTGTATGTGTTTTTCTACCCACAAATGTGGGTGCTGCCTCCCCAGTAAAATATAAGCTCCTCAAGAGCAGAGTCTATATCCCTTTTGTCCTTGTTTTGCTAATACAGCACAGTGCTTGGCACATTTTAGTTACTCCATAAATGCTTGTTGTTGACTGATTAATGTTTAAAAGAGGCAATATTAGTACAAATACAGGTATCTCTTCCACATTTTGGGAGTTAGGGGGATAGGGCCCCTGCAATCTGGAAAATCCATGTAAAATTTGTCCCTCCCTTCCAACCAGAGAAGTATAAATTTTTTTCTTTTTCTTTTATGGAGTTTTACAGTAAAATAAATTGGGTACATTTATGGTACTAAAAGATAAAATATGTTAACATATAATATTATATACAGTATATATATACATATGATATTATATACATGTACATATACATATTATATATGTACATATACATATATATGATAGGTATATATAATAAAATCTTGTGCATTTCTGAGTTTCTAAACTTTTTCTGTGTGGTCTGCTGGCCTTTGCATGTCATCTGCTGCTTCCATAAAACTCCCCCAAAATTCCTATTTAATGTCTTAGACCAACCCTTGATATATGGAAACTGTGATAGGGAAAGTCATGATGTGGAAGAGATACCTGTCTAATGAACTGATATAGCAGATCTCGATTAAAATAATCTAGGGTTTGAAGTAGGGTGGTACTCTGTTAGAGGAGAGAAGGATACAATAGATATCATGGGGGTAAAAACAATAAGATTTGACAATTGACTGTATATTTAGGGTGAATGAGAGCAAGAAACAAAGGAAATCAGTTGTCCCTCTCTATATAGCTGTTCACTTATTGCAGCTTCACTGTATCGTGGGTTTTAAAATATATATGTAATTCTGTAAATTGGAGTTTTCGCTATATCGCAGAATTTTGCAGATGAATACCATACTGTACACAATGGAAATGCAGTTTGCCACTCCTGGTTGTGCAAGTTTGCCAGCATGAGATCATACATGGCACACTATTGGCTGATGGGATGAAAGATGATCAACCACGGCTCTGTGTTCTGTATCCTGGGCACTGATTGGCTCAATGACCATAGCATCTGTCTGTTTATTCTCCCGCACTGTGCCCATACATTCAGCATCTCTCCTTGTTCACTTCACATCTATGTCTGATTGCTGTGTGTAGCGTTGCTTTGCAGTATTGTGTTTTTGTGAAGTTTTCATAAAAGTTTGAATTTATTTCAATGCCACCCAAACATTCTGCACCTTCTAATGCTTCTGGCAGTGAATGCAGCTACTTCACGGCTTTTCACATATTACAGGGGTCTCTGAAACATAACTCCTGCAATAGGTGAGGGATCACATGTACACCAAGAATGCAAACCTAGGCAGGTGGAAGGATAACAAAGCCTTTGCTAGAAATGGAGAAATTCAGAAGAAAGGTGGATTTAGGGGAAAAATAAATTCTGTTTTGGCCATGTTAAATTTGAGATACCTAAAGAAGTCTAGTTTAAAATGTCTAATGGGTAGTTGGCAATGAGATACTAAGGTCAGGAGAGATATTGGGGATGTATATATATATATATACATATATATATATATATATGTAGATAATAACTAAATACATAGAAGCATATAAGGTCTTGAAGTGAAGAATTGTAAAAAAAGAAAAGGACCCAGGCCACAGTTAAGAGGTATGACATGGATGATAAGCCAAAAAGGAGATTGAAGAGTAGTGTCTTTAGAGGAAAATCAAGAAAAATCAGGATCCCAAAAGCCTAAAAAAAGAGAAGAAAATATCTGGAAGTTAACAAAGATAACAAAGTCAAAAGCTGCAGAGAAGTTAACAAGGGAAAAACAGCCCATTAGTTTGGCAATTAAGAGACTACTGGTAATTTTGGAGAAAGTATTCAATTGAGTGGTAAGGTTGGAAGTTCAATTACAAAAGGTTTATAAGCAAGTGAGAAAAGAGGAAGAGGAGGCAATGAGCTTTTTCAAGGTTTTTGGCTGAGAAAGGATGAAGAGATAAAAACTTGTGGAAATGGTAAAGTCTACAGAGGAGGGTTTGTTTATTTTCATTTGTGTTTTGTTTTAAGGGATGAGGGAGATATACATGTTTGTAGGACAGGAGGGAAGGAATGTCTTTTGTGATTATAAACTTCATTCTTTTGTTCAGACTTTTCATTTCCAAACCAAAGTCCTAATTTTAAATTTAAGCTTGTCATCACTTACAGCATTTCTACCACTTTATCCAAGTTTAGTTGTTCTTCTGTGGACCTTTCTCAACTCTGTATAATTTTCATTGAAAGGTAATCACTAGATCAACAAGCAGTATTCTAGGTAAAAACGATTGTTTTTTTTTTAATACCTTTCAGGTGAGGTCTACATAAAAAAATGTTTTCGGGATGAAGAATGTGTCAAATATGCCAGTATTTCACATAACCACTAATCATCTAATCATATGTAATATTGGTAGATGGCATTGGGAAGGATACTCCAACCTTTTGGCTTTTCTCTTACTTTTCTTCTAAAATTGTCTTAGTCACTGACTTATCTTCAGATATTTCCCTTACTTTTCAGAATGTTAAAACAAAAAACTTAAAAGACTGAATTAACTAGGAATCCATTTTATCTAGTTCCCAGAAAATATCCCTCTGCCCAGAGGACTAAATTTGAAAGAAAAAAATCAAATCTAAAGAAACCAGAGACCCACTCTCAACCACTCTAGCTTGGCTACTTACTGCATCTCTCTCAAGCTTTGATGAATTCAAGAGACCTGGCATTTGTCCTCTCTCTTCCAGAAAGCTATTTAAGTACCTTCTTTTTCTTTAGTTCAGTGGAAGTCACAGTCAAATGGTTCTGTATGTCTTCCCAAATTATAATCTCAAATCTTCAGCTCTGATGGTTTTCTTGGTTATAATCTCCTTGCCCCAATTAAACATCTGCTAATATAATTCCTATGGTAGTTCTATATTTTTTTCAGTCAACACTACCTAAGTTTTCTTTGTTATATTAAACTTAATTGCAGTAAACTTATGCTCAAATTCTGCCAAAATTGCCGGTTTCTCTTCTTTCTCTTGCTTGGTCTTGGTTTTCCTTAACACACACACACACACATACAGAGACACACACACACACACACACAAACATATTCTCCTCTCTCTCCCATCTTCCATGTAATCTTCATTCTCCTCCATTTCTCCATGTCCACTCCATTTCTCAATTCCAATTTCTCTTCAAATGTATATTAACTTCTTGTCTCCCTGGGGCAATATTTAAAAACAACTAAATGTTAAAAAAAATCGAGAATTTCCTACTCCCCAGCTGATGTATAGCAGATGCAATGAAAGTAAAGAAGGCTTTTAAGCCACAGACTTAAGCAGTTCACCCTTATCTCAGTGAAGAATATGAAAATGGAAAATGCAGTGATTTAGCTGATGGGGTGAAGCAGCACAAAAGTCATCAAACCCCCTTCAGTCTTCTCCACCCACCACAAGTTGTACTGTAGAAAGAGTTAGGAATTAAAAGGAATTTGTCAAATGAAAAATTTCCCAAGTGACTCCAAGAGGGAAAAGGAAAAAAACAATTCTAACTACACACTTAGAATTCTTAGGATAGGTGAGGCTGAATAAATTATAAAAGTAGTTAATCAGGGAGAGTCCCTCATCAATTTCCTGAATTCTCCAATCAAGAATTTTAACCATATTAGAGGACAGAAACCTGTGGGGGGCATCTGAAGGACACTCACCCATGAATTTGCTTAGCACCTAACTGATAAGTCACAGAGAACTCAAAGTAAATGGTTAGCTGGAACCCAGGAGAGTAGACTTGTTGGAGTTCAGTTTTTTCTATAGTCAGACAAGAAAGCAGGCTGACAGACTATATCTCAGACTTTAAGAAGACAATCTAACATTCAGAAGAATAGACCTGAATTGAGTGGGTGGTGGAGAGAGGTAGACTTGTGCCCATGTGCAGTTTTCTTACCCCGGAACAGTCGATGACAACTTGTAGCATAAGCAGATGACAGAGGGAGGCATGTAATTGCAGGTGGCCTTAGAGAACAGTTTATTGAAAATATTCAAATCCAATTTCTGTATTGAAGAAGGGAGATTCTGGATTTCCCAAGAAGCATAATCTCAGAACCTAGCATTTTAGCAAGACAAGGTAGATTTCCTAAGAAGCGTCAGTTTGGGGAATTGCCTTTTGATAATTCCAAGTTCAATAATTCCTCATGAAGCTCCAAGTTTTTATATCTGACAGAATGAGAAGGGGATTTCTGGGTAATGTGCTCCCTGAAATAGAAAAGTGTTATTCATATAGTTCTTGTACATATCGTCCTTGGAGAACAAAGCCAGTGAGACATTCAGACAGTTTAAGTCCAATTGTAAGACATATAGCTTGCTCAGTATCCCCCAGAAGTATTCCTACCTTCTGGGGCAATGTAAATTACAGACGATGCTAAGAGCCTTGGGGGGGCAGTTATATACAAATTTTATGGGAAAGAAATATTCACTAGAATATAAAAGGGTTACCATGATAGTAACTCCAAGTTTAATTCCCTTCTAGTGGGAGTTAAGAGGTAATTTCAGTGCTTTATATGTTTTCTCTGTCTATTTATGGCTTCTGTGAGTTATTTGCATCTTCTGCATTATATGTGGGGTAAAATAAAGATTGTTCTATTCTCATTTTGCCTTTGGTACTCTGACTGTTGTATGGGAGACAGAGAGCTCTTTTCTACCTCTTTTGAGGAGACCTAAATATGAGCCATAACACAAGTATTTTAAGAGATTTCCTAGAACTCCCGGTGGGATAATGATCCAAAGAAAAAGGGATAATCTTTGGTTAGCTCAGGAGATTAAACCTAGTCTGTCTGAACCCAGAATCCTTGGCTTCAATTGAGAGAGAGGGAGAGAGAGAGAGAGAGAGAGAGAGAGAGAGAGAGAGAGAGAGAGAGAGAGAGAGAGAGAGAGAGAGAATGTGTGTGTGTGTTGGAGTTTGGGGGACCAGGAACAGAAACTTGAATCATAGGACTATAAACTAAAGAGCTGGCAGAGCCCTCATCCTGTAGGAAAGAAGTAAAACTACAACAGGAGGGCAGCAGCAGATGGTAGCAGAAGCAACTTAGTGAAAAAGTTATGTCACATCAGAAGACCAAAAGATGGCAGCAGAAAATAACAGGTAGTAATATACGAAATCACCAAAGAATATTGGTGGCTCTCTAGTAGAAACATGAATAGCTTTGGCCATATGTATTCCTTGAATGTGTGCCCCTCCATGTGCTATCTTGGTCATTTGTATTCCTTGAATGTGTGTTCTCTCCCTCACAGGTGCTGTGATAATATGGTACCCCTCTATGTATGGCACAATCTTTCTTACCACTTATTTTGCTATGCTATTTGATTAAGACATTTTTTTTTGCTGTGAACTAGTGTGTTCTCTGTTGGTTGATAAAAGAAACACATTCTTTGGGACTTGTGAGCAATAGTTTTGAGAGGGTGATACATGAAGAAATTCCCACCACTGACCCTACAAATGTCAATGGCAAAAAAATCTTTTTTAATTGTCACTATGTGATAATTAAGTGAAAGGTAGATAGAAAACTTCACATAATCTTCTTTTGACTTGGATGGTATGCTTAAATTTTCATATACTAGCATTGAGCCTGGTAGGCACTTAATAGCATTTTATTTTTCCCATTTGTTGATTGGGCATCCACCTCATTCAGTCCAGAGGAAATGTTGCTGTGTCAAACATTTGGTGAACTTCTGGGAAAATGGTAGACATAGGAAGGAGTTTATGGTTTTATGAGTTTCCAAAGTGTCCAGGAATTGGATAGGACCCACAAGCTAGCATTTTGTAGAATGATTATTTATGGCATAATGATGTCAATGCTTCTATTTCCAGCACTGATTAATAATTTGTTATGGTATTTAAGGAAAGATATCAGATCACCTTACCATAATCATATTTCTTCAAAGGAGCACTTTCATTCATTCCGTTGGCACTGGTCTTTTTATAAATGGTGGCAGGTGAAAGTAGATGGAGTAGATAGTCCCGATGCTCTTGGTTCCAGCTGGGTCAGATACTATTTTCTTAAGACTATTCCCTATAGGCAAAATAAGGCATATACTGAGTAAATAGAGCCCGGAGAATAGCTATAAGGACAGGCTAATTCTGACAGTAATCTGACTAGGCCAGGACAAAAAAACAAAAAACAAACAAATGTTTCCTGACTAGAGATCCCTACTGTGTTAGGAACAATATCCTAACCCCTCTTTCCTGTCATTTAGGTTAGTCCTAGAGTACTTTCTGCCTGTCTCAAACTGTACCAGTTCTCTGAGGTACAAATCCCACAGAAGGAAACCCCAGGGAATAATATCAATTCATACACAAGGAAGTCCCTTTAACAGTTATAATGTAAAACCACCACTTCCATGAGTACAACATGTTGGTTCTGCAACCCAGGGTTCAATCTGCTTTGGAAAGAACCACCCTCAGTGATGCTAAATCCTTGCTCTGTCTCCTATAGAGCAAAATGGCCAGTCTCAAGAACACCAAGTTCAGAAAGTGGTTTGATGTTGCCTTCTGGATGCCTGCTTTTAATCATCCCTTTCAGACTGGGAAGCAGCTGGCCCCATCTCACTCTGCTAGGAGGCATCCCTACCACAATGACTTTGAACATGGAAATGTGGCCTCACTCCCTTCTGAGTCTGCTGAGTCCTTGTTGAGCATTCCATCTGCCGCTGCATCAAGACTGGAGAGGACAGAGTGTGTGCTTCTTGCCACTGAGTTTCTACCGTCAGTGCTCCTCCTGCTATTGCTATGTGAAATGGGGAGCCTACCTGCTCTGCCTAAGCTACCCACAGATGGAACTGGCATTTGAGAATCACTGGTTTAGAGAATAACCATAGGCATCAAACTCCCCAGAGACTCTGAGAAGCTTTCACTGAAATAACACATTTTCCACAGGCATGGCACACAGGAAATAAATGCAAAATGTAGTGAGCGCTGCATTGGGATGAAGGTGGCAATTTCCTCCTCTGGCACCAAGATGAGGTGGGAGTTGCACAAAGCGTTCATAGAAAATAGTTAACATGGAGAAAGAAAACAAAGGAGTTATCCAGTGAAGGAAGAACCATGAGACTGCATACACAGGCAATCTGGGGACTTTATTTTCTACCTGAGTTAGATAATCCCACATTCAGAAATTAATTTGAGAGTCATTTTGCCTCACTTGAGCAATAAGCATGTAGCCTAAACATCCTAGTAAGAAGCTTCCTGTTGCTGCTCAAAGTTTCAATAAAATTAAAAAGGGAAAAAAATCAAAGGTCTAATACTCTTGCTTTTAGATAAAGCTGGGAATATTTCAAAAAGAGATATAACCTACAGTTAAAGAGGTACTGAGATCAACTGGCCCTAAATTTTGAGCCAAACTTTTACTTTCAGTGGACTGTGGTTCAAATTTTAGCAATTTTCAGGGGAGGTTAGTACCTGGTACATCATAGCCCCATTCACAGACCTTGAATATGATCATTTGAGCAGCCAAGAAGGAAAAAAGCCAAGAGGGAAAAGCCGAAAGGGAAATTGCTTCTACTTTCAGAGAAGCAATTGCCATGTATTCTCTTCTGGCAGGACAGAATATACTGAAGGATACTTGTATACATTCCCCAGAATTCAAACTATATAGCCATTTACGGAAGCAACTGAGTGGTATTTTTTACTAGTCTATTTGCTATATAAATGAGAACATGGGTCATAGTTTTACTTCTTTTTGTAAGGTCCTAGCATTCTTTGTTAGTTCAAAACAAATGACCATATTAAAAACATGAACCCCTAACACATTCTAATGCCCAGGAAGTCACTTAACGAGCAATAGATTGATTGAAAAAGAGACTTGGTCTCCCTTCATAGGAGGAGAGCAACTCATTCCATATTAAGAAAATTTCTGGCTTGAATTAGGTTTATAAAAGCAGAGCTTCCTTTGGAAATTTCAACTGCTGAGCCTCAAAGAGTTACTTGGCAAAAGCTGGTCAACTTTATACAAGACATAGAACATGGCTATTCTTAGGAAATAAGCTGGCCTGAGCTGGAGGTTAAGACACGTTCGACTGTCCCAACTGAGACACAACTTATCCTGCTAATTTTTTTTTCCTGCTAATTTTTGATGCCCATATCCTAAAGGAATATTCTTTGTTGACTTTCTTTTAGTTTTTTAAAATTAACAAAAATATACCTTCTATTCTCTTCTATTCCCCCTTCCTCACTCTTTTTATAATATTGCTATTATGATATTTTCCTAATTTTACTCACTAAACGCTGTACTAGAATTGTTGTTCAGTCTTTTCAGTTGTGTCTGACTCTTCATGATCCCATTTGAAGTTTTTTGGGCAAAGATAACCAGAGCGGTTTGCCATTTCCTCCTCCAGCTCATTTTACAAATAAGGAAACTGAGGCAAACAATGTAAAGTGACTTGCCCAGGGTCACACAGCTAGGAAATGTCTGAGGCCAGATTTGAACCTAGGACCTCCCGTCTTTAGACTTGGCTCTCAATTCACTGAGCCACCCAGCTACCCCACTCTAGTTTGCTTTTTAAACAGGAAACATGTTTGTGTCGTTGGCAAATGCTTTTTCTACATCTATTGATATAAAAATATATTTGTTGATCTTATTTTTTAATATAGTCGATTGTGTTTATAGCTTTCCTAATATTGAACCATCCTGACTTTCCTGGTAAACAACCAGCCTGGTCATAGTGCATCACCTTTGTAATATACTGTTGTAGTCTCCTTGCTAAACTTTTATTTAAATTTTTTTCTTTAATATTCATTAAGGATCTTGGTCTTTATTTTCCCCTTTTTGTTTTGACTCTCCTGGCTTTAGACATCAAAGATATTTTTGGAATTTCATAGGAAGAATATGATAGGATTCCTTTTTCTATTTTCTCAAACAATTTCTATATATTAGGTTTAATTGTTCTTTAAATGTTTGATAGAATTCACTTGTAAGTCTATCTAATCTTGGAATTTTGGGGGGGGGAGTTCATTTATGGCTTGTTCAATTTCCTTTTCTGAGACTGGATTACTTAAATTATCTACTTCTTATTCTGTTAATCTGGGAAATTCATATTTTTGTAAAGATTCACCTATTTCATTTAAATTGTTGGATCTATTTTGCCATATAATCAGTAGAATAGTTTCTAAGAAATTTTTTTTTATTTCTTCTTCATTTGCTGTGAACTATTTTTCATTATTGATTAAACTAATTTGGTATTTTTCTTTCTTTATACAAAATAAAATTAGCTAATGCTTAATCTATTTTATTGCCTCCAAGACAATTCCTAGTTTTATTTGCAAATTTAATGATTTTATTTGCTTTCAATTAATTTTTATCATTTCTTGTTTTATTTATTTGCATGACTATGTTGTTTTGTTTTTTTCTTTCCTACTGATGAAAGTGTTTAAAGATGGAGTGGATAGAGTATCAGGCCTAAAGACAAGGAGGTCCTGAGTTCAAATTTGACCTCAGATACTTCCTAGCTGTGTGACTCTGGGCAAGTCACTTAAACCCAATTGCTTAACCCTTATCAGTATTCTGCCTTGGACAAATATTTAGTATTGATTCTAAGATAATTTTTTAAAATGAAACTGATACTTTGTATCTATTCTAAGGTAGAACATGAAGGTTTAAAAAAAAAACAAAATTATAAAATTTCAGCATCAGACTGCCTTGATTATCTCCCAATAATGTCATTTTTTTTTGGAATTCTCCTTAATAAAATTTTGTTTTTAAAATGTCCTTTGTACCAGTCAGTTTTTGGTGTTGTTATTTAGTCTCTAATGAATTTTAATATTTTCTTCAATGGTCCTTTATTGAGTAAACCTTTGTAGTATTCTGTCAGTAAAAGTTGAATTTAATATTTTTGCCTTTCTTTGTAAGGTGTTTATGCCCTAATAAATGGTCCTTTTTTGGAAAGGTGCCATATGCAGTTGAGAAATAAGTTTATTCCCTTCTATTCCCATGCAATAATCACCAGAGGCCTATCTTATCTAACTTTCCTAAAAGTCTATTCAGGTCCTTAACTTCCTGCTTGTCCACTTTTTTTTTTTTATTTTAAAAAAATAATTTATTTATCATTTTAGTTACACGTAGAAACAATTTTTGACAACTTTTTCAGACATTTTAGGATTCAGATTTTCTCCTTTTTCCTATCCCTGCCTTCCCAAGGCAGTAAATAGTCTGATACAGGTTACATCAGTACTTTCAAGTAATGCACCTATTTCCATATTGCTCATGCTATGATAGAAGACGCATGTCACAATACAAGAAAAATCACATAAAGAAAATAAAATGGAAGATGGTATGTTTTTTTTGTTTTGTTTTTTTTAACATTTATTAATATTCATTTTTAACATGGTTACATGATTCATGCTCCACCTTTCCCCTTCAACCCCCCCCCCCCGCAACCCCCCACCCTTGGCCGATGTGCGTTTCCACTAGTTTTGTCATGTGTCCTTGAACAAGACCAATTTCCAAATTGTTGGTAGTTGCATTGGTGTGGTAGTTTCGAGTCCACACTCTCAATCATGCCCACCCCGACCCATGCGTTCAAGCAGTTGTTTTTCTTATATGTTTCCTCTCCTGCAGACCTTCCTCTGAATGTGGGTGGCGTCTTTACCATAAATCCCATGCTTGTCCACTTTTAAAATTGGTTTTATCTAGGTCTGAAAGGGGTATATTGAGGTCTTCTTTATTATAGTTTTACTCTTTTTCCCTATAACTCATTAAGATTTTCCTTTAACTATTTATTTAGATGCTATGCTATTCAGTATGTGTATGTGTGTATATTGATATTAATTCATTCTCTATGGTACCTTTCAGAAAAACTTAGTTTCCCTTTTTGTGTCTTTTAATCAAGTCTAGTTTTGTTGTTGCCTTGTTTGAGATCATGATTACTACCTCTGTCTTTTAAGTATATTTCTTTGAGCAACATATTTTTGGATTGATAAAGGGAAAGCTCAGCAAATGATTTCAGTTTTTTCAGTGAAACATGAGGCAAAATTCTAAGCTGAAAAGGTGGGAAAGAGGAGAAACCGTAAGAGACTTGAAAAGGGATGAAAAGGTTTGGAAAAGTCACTATAATGAATAGTATGGTAAAGAAACTAGTGAAATGTAAAAGGCCTGCCTCACTGTAGTAAGAAAAGAAATTTGCATATGGCCAATGTAGAAATTTGTTTTTCTTAACTCTGTGTATATATATTACAAGAGTTTTGTTTTTCTTTTTGTTTCCACTCCATTAGGGTGAGTATGAGAGAGGAAGGAAGAAGAATAGAGATAATATATCGAAATAGGAAAAGGAAAAGAACATCACTGAAACATAAATTTTATAATGCACAGAAAAGAACAGAAGGAAGTTCATAAAGGTTTACAAACAAATAGGATAGCTTTGCAATTTGTATACTGAATTTATCAAACATTTAGAAGAAAAGCAATCTGTATATAATGGATCCATTGATTCATGTACAATCCTATTCTTTTTACTCTGTATGTGGAAATGCTAATTTTACTTGGTGATTTTTTAAAGTTCAGAACTTAAAAAACAAAGCATTTAAAAAGTTCTAAATTTTATTATATGTCAACAAATTTAATTATTTTAATTTGACTTTTTAATTTGTTCACCACCATATTATGGCAATTTAATTATCTGTTTGTCTTATTTCCTTATCAAACTGTAAATGAATTCCAGAAGTTGAAGTTTGGATTTTCCTCATGGCCTAGCACATATAATGTATTATAAAAATGCTTATTGAATGAAAAAACAAATAATGGAACTTAGTCTTAAGTCTTTTCTTTTTTTTTCCTTCTTTTTTATCAAGGATTCCTTCCTTTGAAATTTTCTAATTACAAAGATCTACCTATGAGTAATCAGTCAAAAACATATGGGGTTCTACTAGAGAAATGAACTAGGGAGAGTTAAAGATGATGTAGTCCACACTCCGGGTCCTCTTTTCCAAAATAAATCTGGCTACATTTCCCTATCTTGGAGTACTAAGGATATCCCTGAGGAGGAATGAGACCATACCTTCTCTTATGGCACAATAGTATATTACATTCATATACTATTATTTGGAATTTATGTCAGTCTATAGTGTGAGATGCTGGCCTAAACCTACTTCCTGTCAGATCACTGTCTTGTTCTACCAGCAGTTTTTTAATAGTCTTGCTCAGGTTCATCTGCATGTTATTAGTGAGTAACTTGATAATGGTAGACTTCTTAGATCCAGCCTCCAAAAAAGTTTCTGGTGGGTTTTGGTGGGGAGTGTTTTCAATGAATCTTGAAGAGGAAAAGGTACCCATTTGGGAATCAAGAAAGTGTCTAAAACAGAGGTTCTTAATCTGGAATCTGTGGATCAATTTCAGGGAATCAATGAATTGGATGGGGGGGGGGAATTACATCTTTATTTACATTAAACTCTAAATTTAGCATTTCCTTCTATTAAACACACACATACAAATATTATTTTGAGATGGAGTCCATAACTGGTATGGTGGTACAGTACATCAGTAATCCTTGCTATTGGGAGAAGGCTGAAATTGGTAGATTTCTTGAATTTGTGAGCCTTAAGCTACAATGAGACTAAAGCTGATTGGCTGTTCGTACTGCTAAGTCAAGCACCAGCCAGTGTGGCAAACCCCAGGGAGTAGGAGGCTACCAGCTGCTTAAGGAGGGGCAAAGTGACCCAGGTCAGAAATAGATCAGGTCAAAACTTCCATGACCATGAGTAGTGGCATCAGGCTGGTGAATGACCACTGTATTATCAGCCTAAGGGAGATATAGAGACCCAGGCTCAAAAAAAAAAAAAAAAAAAGTCTGGGACAGAGGTAGATTGAAGGCGTAAAGAGGCAACTGAAAATGTCCATGAAACAAAAAAGATTATGAATCCCTGACTTAAAGGACTTTTCTAACCTTAAGACAGGTTCTGTAGACTTCAAATTAGCACCAAGCACATGTAATTAAAATAATAAATGATTGTGGGCACCTGGTACTATGGTTGGCTTTTGCTGTCTCCCCTTTTGTCCTCAATCTACTAGTCTGCCTTTTTTAAAGAAAGGTATTCTAGTAAAGTAAAATTAGGAATTCTAGTAATTCTTTAGCAGATAGCCCTAATGACCAGAAGCATGGAAGATGGTGTGTCGGCACTCACAGGACCATTTGAGATGAGATACCTATCAGAGAACAGCATTATAATATCATTCAAGTACATTAACTGTCCTATAGAGTCAAAAGTAGGAATTGCTGTGGTCATGTACGCCTTCTGTATCCATACCTTCCATGTATGTGTTTTGGTTTCACTGGTTCCTGCCCCATGTTCTCCATGCAGGTGCCCTTTTCACATGTGTTCTCTGAATGCAAACTTTCCTCATTGGTACTGTGGTAACTGATGGTATCATAAATCTTATGTAGAGGGAAATTTTTTAAAATTGTGGCTTTATATATTATTCTTATATAGTAAGTGTATTTTGTTTTTAATTAATGTATCATGGCTGATAAAAATAAAGAGTTGGAGAGGTCCATAAGCTATAGTTTTGAATGGATACTGATGGATAGAGTTCTTAGAACCTGTGGCAACTTTTCTAGGGACCAACATGCTCTATTTGTGCCTGCAAAATCTGGCTAAAATCAACATTGAAGGCAACTTTGAAAGAAAGGCACAAAAAGAGACTCTGGTATGTCTGTGTGTACAAAGAAGGAGGGGGTGTTCCACCCATTTTGCTTTGGTAATTGTTGGGGGGGAAGGGCAAGTGTTTTTTTTAAAACCCTTACCTTCCATCTTAGAATCAATACTAAGTATTGGTTCCAAGGCAGAAGAGTGGTAAAGGCTAAGCAATGACTTGCCCAGGGTCACACAGCTAGAAAGTGTCTAAGGCCAAATTTGAACCTAGGACCTCCCATCTATAGGCCTGGTTTTCAATCCACTGAGCCAACTCAGTGTTTTAAAATGAGCATAAAGATGTATTTGTCTCTGATATTTTTTATCTTTGGCTAGAACAGCTACCTCCTTCTTTTGTCTCTTTGAGTCTCTTTTCGTCTATCAGATGCTACAAGGAGGTGGTGGTGGTGTATCTATTTGTGTGTGCTGATATTTCCCCTTCCTCCTCTTTTCCTATATGAATAAAAGGAGAAAATATGGCAGGCATTGTGGTACAGTAGAAAAAAATGTTGGATTTAGAACCCGAGTGACTCTGCTCCTGTGAATCTGCCTACTTGTGTGTCCTTCAGCAAGTTCAGTAATTTTTCTTTGGACTTCAGTTCACTCAGATGTAAAAGGAACCAGTTGGACTAGATGATTTCCAAGGTCCCTTTCTCCTTTGAGTCTGTTACATGTAAAATGTGCCCTCACAATCGCTGCCAAAGTATGTGCATTTGTGATGGATGCGATTGGTTGCTGGTGGAAATAAAAAGCTGAAAAGGGAAAGACCTTTAAGGGAGAAGAGCTGCACTTAGAGGGGTTTCCCCTTATCTTTTAGGGAGAGATGGCACAGAAATATGAGATCCGTCCTCATCTTACTTGAGAAACTGTTCACCTGTCCTTACTAGTAGAACTGCAGAACTGGAAAAGCAGCATAAGGAATAACTTAAAGATCTAGAGAGGGAGATAGAAAAATTTAAAATGACTTTCTTTTCATTGATCAGCCAGTCAAGACAAAGCTTAGGGAAGGAAAGGGATTCTAACAAGGAAGATCTCTCATATACTCAGGTCTGTGACTTTAGAAATTTACGTACAAGTTTAGAACTATAGGACGTTCATTCAAACACTTCTGTTTCTTTTCCTTCTTTTAATGAATTTTTCTTGTGTAATATCATGAACTCGATGCTTGCAAGTAGAGGTACCATGCATTCATTTTTTCAGATTTCCTTGGCTATGAGTCAAGACAAATGAGAAAATTCCCTTAAGTGTACTCAGGACCTCTGTTTTATGAGTCTCTGACACAAGGATTATATATGGAATAGAATGGAAAAGCATTTGTTAAATACTCCCTATTGGGAATACAAATAGAAAATTATGGCAGTCCTTTCTCTCAAGGAGCTCACATTGGAATTAATTCCAAGACACAGTATATAAAGGAGAGGTCCTCTGCTGAGCATCATACTTTTATCTCCTATCTCACCAAGTTGTTGGAAGGAAAGTGTTTTGAAAACCTCAAAACATTACTAAATTTTTAATTGTTTAGTCATTCCTCCAAGTAGGAAAAAAGGACAAGTAGAGTGAGGTGATTAGATGCATGATTAAAAACATAAATGGACACAAAATAAATACTAAAATTATTAGTGTATCAGTGAGTAAATGAGATACCCCTTTTGGCAAGAAAGATCCACACTGGATTATCCACTTATTTTATGTGATATAGGCACAAACTTTCTATGCTATTCTTTTAGAGTAGTACTTCCAAGAGAACAGCATGTACTTTTTTGTGTTATAGTTTAGCCAGACCATACAGGTATTGGCCAGAATCGTTTGAAATGATCGACTACACATGTTTCAGCCAATCTGGCAGAGATATGTTGTACTTTGTGAGAGGGAAGGGAGGTGGTTGTAATGGTTCTTCAAACATTTTTCTGCACAACCCATTAATCAGCAGCAGAACAGCCAGGAGGGACAGTATTGCTTGGTTTTAGGACAAAGAGGTGAGTTTTGTGGTTTGCAAGTGTGCGGGTTGGGAATTTCAGTTTTGACTGATTGGTGCTGAAGTCATTGCTAAAAATGATTTTCAAGCTGGGGTCTCTATCTTAGGCACTGAATAAATTGTTTTTAAAGTGGACAAACCTAGGCTTTGAAGAACTTCTTGTAAAAGAAAAAAGAACAACTTCACAGTAAGAAAACACTATAGTTGAACACACTCTGGATAGGGAAGCTGTTGCTTGTGGCTTAACCATTTCCTTTCTCAACTCAAACGCCTCTCTTCTCTGGTCTTTCCAGTCTACAGCCTTCTTCAGGTCAGGTAGTTCAGAATGCCCCTGCCAAAATCATTCTCAATCCCCCAGCACTGGCAGGGTTCTTAGTGCTTTCCTGAATCAGACTTAAACGTCCTCTCAAATCCAAGGTTCTCTTATCTGTATTCCCTATCTCTTCCTTCATATCCTTTCATTATTCCAGTCATCTCTGACAGAGTACATCCTATATCTTCTCCTTGAGTCTTTTTTAATCACACCAACATCCAAATATGTTTATGAATAGAACATTCTTCCTATATCCTTATCAAAGATAAAATGCTTTCACTTTTCCTAGACAGAGAGTTGATAAAGCATTGAGACAGGACCTATTTGTATCATATCAAATTTTAATGCTGATTTAAGAAAAAGTAAAAACAAAATAACTGAAGGGGAAAAAATCCACCACCTTTCAAAATTTAAGCAGCATACTGTGAGGTGTTCTGTTCCATGCTCTCTTTTTTACCACTCTCTCTATAAATTTCATACTTTCCTATCACTAACTTATTATACTCTCTCCCACAATCACTAGGGCCTACATCAGCTCATCATAAATGTTTTCAGGATTTTCCTTCCTACTGTAAACCATTTTGAGTTTATTCCCAAAGCCGTCATCACTATCTGTCACTGCAAATTACTCAACATTTTTGAAAGAGCCAGTACCTTTTTTCATAAGTACCTCATAATGCTATTAATCTTCTACAATAACTTTAATATTTACAACATTTATTGGTAAGAAAAAAAATTCCTAGTAATGGAAATCACTGAGTTATCCTTCAGTTTTAGATACTAAAACCACATTAATAGAAACTTCTATGACTTGCTGATAAGCAATAAGTTTCTAATTCCTGTAGAAAAAGCTTTTAAATCTGATGGGAATAATTCATGAATTAACTTCCTGACAAATCGTTTAAGTTTGAGCAACTTTTCAGTGTGTCAGGAATTCTCAGTGGAAGCTGTGGTATATATACTTTTTTTTTTTAAACCTTTAACTTCTGTGTATTGCCTCTGAGGTGGAAGAGTAGTAAGGATGGGCAATGGGTCAAGTGACTTGCCCAGGGTCACACAGCTGGGAAGTGTCTGAGGCTGGATTTGAACCTAAGACCTCCTATTTCTAGGTCTGACTCTCAATCCACTGAGCTACCCAGCTGCCCCCCAGTATATATACTTTTAAAAATTTAATCTTAGGATACAAAGGAAATAGTTTAAGACATATAGCAGCAAAATACAGTTTTATTTTGAGGGAAACACTCTTAATTGGAAGATTTCATGCAGGAAAACTTTGCCAATGAGTCCTTTACATGAAGCAGTCTTAAGTTTGGACTATAAAATGCCAGGAAAAAAGGATTTATGAGGTGCAGCTTTACAAGAGAAAATCTGGGGATGGGAAGTCTCTTGGGTAGGTAAAATAAGAAGTCATAAGAGAAATCAGATGAATCTCTGTGTAAATCTCTTGCTAATAACATTGTACATATGAAATCCATCAAATTCTATGAACTGACTTTTTACCTTTATAGGAAATACAATATATGCAAGTTTTATTTTTAATTTCAGTCACTGAAAATGAGAACATTTCCATGATGTTTTCTTTACTGGGTACCACATACAATGCTATGAAGTTCTATAGACAATTTTGTCCATTGATTTTTTTCTAAACCCTTACCTTCCATCTTAGAATCAATACTGTGATTGGCTCCAAGGCAGAAGAGCAGTAAGGACTAGGCAATGGGGTTTAGGTGACTTGCCCAAGGTCACACAGCCAGGAAGTGTCTGAGGCCAGATTCAAACCCAGGACCTTTTGTCTCTGCCTGGCTCTCAATCCACTGAGCTACCTAGCTGCCCCCTTGTTCATCGATTTTAATGGTCAGTTTTTCAATAAATTCATGCCAATATTTTTGCTTATCTTAGAGTCCTGACCAGATTGCATTGCCTCAAATGTATTTTGGGGAAGAATGTGAATTTGAATGACATACGGAGTCCCTGTTGACACTGCAGATGTTGGTTAATTTTAGATTTTGAAAGAACAAAAGAACAGAAGCAATATCAGATAAATTAGTTTCTCTTTGGCCTTTTCTTGGAAAATTCCTTTTCTATAACCACCAGAAAAGACTCTAAGTTCTATATATCCATGCCATCTTGTGGAACACAAATTTCTCTTTCTGTAAACTTATAAACTTGATGCTAAAAAAGAAAAATTGTATTTTATCTTAGTGGATAATAAGGGAGTTTTAACTCCATTTTTACTTTAAAAGACATAAGGCCAAGAAAAGAATGAAATTCACAAAAACCTTTGTGGGTCACATTTAGGAGGTAGCAAACAGGGGAATGTACCAGCTTATGGACCAAATTACCTATCTGGCCATTTAAATGGTTTGAATTAATCCAATATTGGACTATCCTCTGCTTGTCATGGTCCATGCAAGTGGGAATTCCTACAGAGAACAAAGGGTATTATGAATATGCCCATAAATATGACAATTACTTTTTAAAAACCCACTAGTCTATGGAGGTATGCTTGTCCTTATATATTACCTGAGGGCTTCTTATCATCTTGTCAAAGTACACCCTCTTTTTACGTTCACATATATAAGGAGTGTTTTACAAAGTATGAAAATTGTAGAAATTGTTACTACTAACTCTTTTGCTGTTTCTGCACCACCTACCCATAACACAATCCCAGCACCTAAAAACTTTTGTGTCCTAAAATAAATATAGAAGAGGTAGTACTTTTCTTACTTCAACGGTTCCATAATCTCCTCAAAGTAGGTATTGCTTCTACTGATGCAATTTCCAATGACTTGTGCCTTCCAAACCTGCAGACTCTTCTCCATGCACCCCCATAAATGTCCCACAGAGGTCCCAACCAAGGGGGACTTCTACCTCTCTTGATAACACATGGACACTAATGGAAAATGTGGACTGTGCATCAATTATCCTTTCAACTCACTATCCAACCAGTTTATCTCTTTTTTTTTTCTTCTGATTATATAGTTCTTTGAAGAACCCTCCTCTCTTCCTAACTTCCCTATATCAAGAGTATCACCACCCTCCCAGTTCCCCAGGCTCATAATCTAGGTGTTATCCTCAATTCTCTTTCTTTCACCCTACTCTCCTATAATTTGTTGTGACTTTCTACTGCTTCTACCTTGCTGACTTTTCTCTTATATGCCCTCTACTCTTCTCTGACACTGCCGCCATGCTAGGACAGGCCCTGGTCACCTCATATCTGGACTACTTCAGTAGCCTCCTGGTTGGTCTCCCCTCCTCTTTCCCTTCTAAAGGTGATGCGCCACTCAGCTATCAAAGCCATCTTCCTAAAGCACAGGTCTAACAGTGTCGTATCCCCATTAAATAAACTTTAGTTGCTCCCTATTAGCTTTAGGATCAAATGTAAAATTATTTTTGGTTTTTGTATAAAAAAAAAAAAACAACCTCACAGTCTCCTATCTTTCCAGTCTTCTTACAGTTTACTCCCCTCCATATACCTTATGATCCAGTGACACTGTTATCCTTGCTGTTCCTCACACAAGACCATCCATTGCCTATTTCCTTTAATGTTATTCCCTTCCCTCTGAGATTTACCTTCAGTAGTTTATCCTATCTCTAGCTTGATTGTACATAACTGTTTGTATGCTGTCTCCTTAGTAGGAAGTGTGAACCTTGAAAGGGGCTGTTTTTGCCTTTCTTTTTATCTCCAGTGCTTATGACTGGGCCTGTCACATAGTAGGTGCTTAATAAAAAGCATGTTGATGTGATAACATCTTTCAAACCACTTTTCCTGTAAAATCCTTCACTTGGAATGTTGTGGAGCTTGTCTTTATTCATGTCATTGCCCTTTGAGTGATCTTGAACTTCAGTTCTGCAGAGACTGTGGTATTTATATGGGGTAATTCTTTTAAAATTAAATCCACTGACCTGTATGCAATAGTTTTTAAAGACCCATTTGCCTTCTGGTAAGATATTATTGCAGGGTGGGGGATAGGGCCAAGCCATTGCAGTGTAGAAACACCAAGGAAGCAACTAAACAGATATTTAGTGATCAAAGAAATTGATTGGAATAAAATAAAATGATTTAAGATGAATTTACTTTTGAGATCCTTTTAAAGCTTCAACTTCTAAGCACTCTTCAATAAGGAACAAGACGGGTTTAATTCAAATTGATTTAATAAACAGTTATTAAGTGACTACTAGGTGCCTACTAAGAAACATCCCCCAAATCAAGAAGACCGGAGTGCAAGTCCAGCCTCTGAAACATAGCAACTGTGTTACCTTGAGAAAATTACTCAGTCTCTCAGTACCCCCCGAGTGACTTTCTAAGACTAAAAGGTGTAGAATGGCTGCAGATATGTATGGATAGAAGGGGTTTCCTTATTGGGAGTTCCTTATATCCATAAAATCACAAGTCTAAACAAAAAAAAAAGAAGAAGAAAGAAAAAACAAAGTACTAAGCACATTGCTAGGCACTGGGAATGAAAAGATAAAAAGTGAAGCTAGTCCTTGCCTTTTAAGAGCTTATGTTGGGGAGATTTGGCAGGGGACAGGAAACATGGATAATATGAAATATATATATGTATATATATATATTCCCATATACAAATATATGTATACATGTGCATTCACACGCGCGCGCACACACAAATGATAAAGAAACTGGGAGGAGTTTTTAACATTAGGAGGGGAGGGATTAGAAAAGATCTTGGGTAGAAATCAGCACTTTTGAATGAAGCTAGAGATTCTAAAAGATTGAGGTGAGAACGGAGAACCTTCAAGGCAGGAGGCACAATCTGTGCCTAAGCATGGAGGTGGAAGAAAGAATGTCACATATAAGAAAACAAGTAGACCAGTTTGGCTAGTATACAGAGTACATGAAGGGAAATGATGCGAAAGAAGTCTGGAAAGATAGGCAGGAGGGAAATCATGAAGGACTTTAAAAGCCAAAAAGAAGAGTTTTGTATTTTTTCCCAGAGATATTTGAAAGTCACTGAAGTTTCGTGTGTAGAGAAAGGATGTGGTCATTCCTGTGCTTGAGGAATCTCAATTTGGCAGGTGGGTAGAGAACTGATTGGATGGCAAAGAGATGTGAAATAGGAACATTACTTAAGAGACTATTGCAGTCAGATATTTCCTAGCTTGTGTGACCCTGGGCGAGCCACTTAATCCCCATTGCCTGGCCCTTGCTGCTCTTCTGCCTTGGAACCAATACCAGTATTGATTCTAAGATGGAAGGTCAGGGTTTAAAAAAAAAAGAGAAACTACTGCAGTAATCCAAGGGAGAGGCAGTGGGGCCCAAGAGTGTTGGCTGTGTGAGCAGAGAGAAGACAGATGCAAGAGATGTCATAGAAGCAGAAGTGGCTATGCTTAGCAACTGATTGAATATGGGAGCTAAGGGAGAGGGATCCGAATTAAGAGATCTTCTAGTCCAAACTCTTTATTTTGCAGATAAGAATCGGAGACCCGGAGAAGTTGCTCAGTAGTAGAGGTAATATCTGAACCCAGATCCTCAAGACTCCTAATCTGTTGTGATTTTTTTTCCTAACATATTGAGCTGTCTCTCAGTATTGAAAAGACTTGGCAATTGATTGGGTTATGGGGGTGTGTGAGGGTGAATTTTAGAGCTGAAATTGACTCCATACCTGTGAACCTGGGTGACTAGAAGGATAATGATGTCTTCCATAGATACAAGGCAGGGAGAAGATGAATAAATCCTATTTTAAACATGTTGATTTTGAGCCACCTACGATGGTAGAGATGTCCAGCAGGATAAGAAATCTACTAGATAGTGAATAATATGATAATGCCAACTAGTAATATTATGGCAATCAGAATATTTTCCTAGGCAATTCCAAAAGGCTCCCCTTATCTTGCACTTTCCATAGTTCTTTATCATTTGCAGCACAACTGCACACCCTGGCAAGAAAAGATTTTTTCTTTTACATTCAGTAACTCTTTCAGTGCTTGTATTTGACTAGTGAGCACTGTCAAAAATTAAAGAAAGAAAGGAACAGATGGTCTTACCCAGTATTCCTCTAACAAGGAACTGAGCCAGTTTATTTTAGGGAGTCAGTACTAGTTTGGTGTTAGCAATGAATGGAGTTGTTCCTAAAGCATTTCTGGTTCAGGTCCATAATCATCTCGACAGTTCTGAATTTTTTCCCCATTTCCCATTTATCAAATCAAATCAATTAAAATCTATCTTAGTTTTAGCTGAGCCTTAGTTTCAGAATGAGTGAATGTGCAATATAGTTACATCCTTTTTAGGATATAAGAAGTGTCATCTTGATGAGAATAATATTATATTTAAGCCTTAAGATTCAAGATAGATTGAATTTATGACAAACAGTATCATAAATTCCACTTTTTATGTAAAAAATCTCTATAAACAGATCATTTTAAATAGTGTATAATGTTCTCTAGACTATTGAGTAATATGTGAATATTTTTAATAAAATTTTGCCTCTTAATAAGGTTATCTAATTTAGAAATAATAGTAACTTGCCTGTATTTTGAAAAAGTGAATTTTGAGGCATTAATTTTATTCAAGTGGGCTTTAGTTTAAAAATACCAACCTTTGCACTGTGCCAGTCAAATAGTGATCGCTAATGATGGTGTTTTGTCAAAGTTTTTAGAAAAACATGTTTTCATTGAAGAATTTCAGAATGATTTGTCAATTTCATTGGGGTTGCAATTTGCAATTTTCACTTTATACAGCTAAGGCTTTAAGGAGGTAAATGACTCCAAAGGTTCTGTGGCTATTCAAAGGTACAAGTGAACGATGAAAATTATAATTTATTTTTATATTGCATTTTAAGGTTTACAAAGTGCTTTTCTTACAACCCTGTGAAGTAAGCAATGGAAGCAAACTTTACCCATTTTATCAGTATGAGGAAATGAGGAGACATTAAGCAATTTGTCTAAAGTCACAAACATGCTAAGTGGGAAGCTGAGATTCAATCCCAGGTTCTTTGACTCCAAATCCAGTGTATGTTTCACTAAATTACATTATTAATGACCATTGTGTGTACATGAGTGCACATGTGTATGCATACATAGTTGGACACACATACATGTGTATATCACATTTTTCTGGAGTGTATATGTCTATTACACACATATGTAGATATAATTGTAACTTCCTTTAAAATGTGGCTGATAAACTTGATACTCATTTAGATTATATGTGGGTGTCAAAGCTTTAGTCAATCAAGGACACAGTCCTCGGGCTCCATTTTTCTTCTTAGGATTGCAGAATGTCAGAGAAAGAAGGGACTTCTGAGGCCAACTATTCCAGGTCCTACCTAAGCAGTAATCTTTTCTATATCTTCTCCCTCCCTACCTCACCTTAAAAAATGCCAGTGATGCCTCCCAAAGTAGGACATTCCTTTCACTTTGGGCCAGTTCTGTCTATTATTACAGTAAGTCAAATCTTCCTTTAGACCATGCCCCAGTTCTGTAGTTTTGAGGCCAAGCAAAACAAATTTAATGTGTAACAACCCTTTAAACACATAAAGATAGCCTTTTCTACCCCAGGCCAAGAAATTCCAGTTTCTTCCAGCAGTCTTCAAATGTCATGATTTCAAGTTGTCACACCACGTTGGTATCATTCTGGATACGACCACTTCTATGAATGTAACCCATTACTAAATTAGTTTTTCTAGAAGCAAGATGTAAAATGCTGAATAGCAGAGCGCACCTCAGAAGGCCTATCATGTACCTCCCAAAAGATGAACAAATAACTGGCTCTTCAATAAAATAAGGGTTGTTATTTTCTGTAGATCAGTCTTTTCAATGAAACTGCACATGTGATAATATGCATGTTGGCTATTTTCCTGACCAAAAGAAATGTAAAGGAATAATGGGATGCAGTGTTAGAAAAAGCACTGGGCATGGAGCCAGAATGATGAGATGCAACATTATGGTGATATGACACAAAATGCAACGGTAACATCGCATGTCACACGACACATGTTACTGTCATCGCATGCCATGCAACACATGGTGTCATACCATGTCACCAATGACATAAAATACACGTGATGGCAAATGGAAGCAACATGATAAGTATAACACTATGAAAGTGACCTGTCACAGCAAATGGCATGTGGCCTCTCTACAACTAATCTCACCAGAAGCCAGGAAAGGAGGGCCAGTTTTTCCCTAACCCAAGCCCAAGCTCCAAAGTTGAAGATCCAGGAGCAGTCCAAGAGCCAGAGTCCCAGGTTGAAGTCTCAATTCGTAACTCCAAGACAGAGTCCCAGTTCAAGATCCTCCAAGCCCAAGACCTCTGGAATAGGAACCCATTATAGTCCTTTTCCCACATTACTTCCTATCTCTTCCTCCACTTTATGGGAACCAATTGCAGTCTTTAAATTTGCTTAGCCCTGCCCTCAGGGTGGTCAGTGGCTTCTGGAATTGTCACCCACTTAGTGTTAAGTAGGGATATTTTCAGTTAATTTAAAAATAAGCAAGAGGAAAGCTAATCCTATCTTTACAAACTTAATATTAGGGAGATGAATGAAACCCCCCAAATTACCAAGGACACATAGTTATTAAAAAGGAGAGTTTGAATTGGGACCCAGATCTCTAGACTCCAAATCCATCAATAAGAAACTGTCCTCAGCCTCATGGAATTTATATTCTAGTAGGCAGATGATGCCAACACAAAATAATTATAGTAAACAATATTTAACAAAATTCTTTATGGGTTATAAAACATTTTGCCTCTAATATAGGATATCAAGGAAAACTTTCTAGAACAGAAGATATTAGGATTGGATTTTGAAAGACAGATAAAGAATTTAGCAGGCAGAGATAGGAAGGAAGGAAATAATAAACATAATATTTAAGGAAGATTATACAAGTAGCTCAATGCAGGATAGTTTGGGATAAAAATCACAGGTCAGAAGTGTAGCAAGAAGGTGTAGATTGCCAGTCATGAGCCTCCAGTCCCAATGAGGAGCTGAAGAAAAATAATGAAAGAAGTAAAGAGAGATGGACAATTTTAAGGAACATGAAGACTCAATAGGATTTGGTGACTGGCTAGAAATAGTAGATGAGAGAAAGGGAAGACAAGGATAAAGCAGTAAGTATAAACAGATTTACAACTTTTAAAAAGAGTTTGGCTATGAAGGAAGGAGAAAAAGGATGATTGTTTAAGAGGACGGCAGAATTAACACCACTGGTATAAAATAATGCTCTTGAATTTTAGTGTTAAAAGTAACTTCAGAGTCCATTAACTTTAACCACTATTGAACAAGAATACCCTCCAACACAGTAGAAAAGCGATCAACCACTCCTTTATCTAAAAACCTCTGGGGAGAAGGAGCCTGCCACCTCTTGAGGCAGCCTATTCCACTTCTGGAAAATTCTTTAGATGTTAGAAAAATTTCCTTTACATCAAGTCTAAAGTTGCCCCTTTGCAGCTTCCACCTTCTACATATAATTCTGCCCACTGAGGTAGGGTAAATCTGATCTCTCTTCCAATTTAAAACCCATTAAATATTTGAAGATGATATCATATCTCCCTAAGTCTTCTCTAAGAAGGAAGAGGAAAAATCTTTTTCTTTGTGATGGTTTTAAGACATTTTATCCTTCTTAGAGCTAAGAGGATGAAAAAAAGCCAGACCTCCACAATTCCTTTTTAGTCTTAACAATCCTTTGATTTTATGATCACTGGAAAAGAAGGTAGTGCTAATAAAAGATTTCTGGGTTGCTACGTGTTACTCTCTTACTAACCTTGAATGTTTTTTCCCCCAATGCTATAATTACTCTAGAGTAAAGCTAGACTATTCTATTATATATGGCCAATAAGCTTAAAAAAGTCTCCTAATTTTAGTTCACTGACACTGTCTAATTTTAAATGGAGCTCCTGATCCCCTGCTCTCAATGGAATTCCATGTTCTCATTGGAGGTTCAGATGGAAAATCAACTGATAAAATATTCTTAGGCTCAGTAAAATGTATGTGTGGTAGATAGAGCTGGAGACCACAGACATGCGGCTTACCCTTACCAAAAAGGCATTTTCTATAGATAAACATAAAGATGGATCCATAAGAAGAAAAACTCAAGAAGGATATTAATGGAAAATACTTTAGAGGTTCTCATGGCCTCAGGGCTGGATTGTTGTTGGAGAATTGTGTATGGAAGGTGGTGATGAACTACAACTTGGAATCCACAACCTCTAATTGTTGCTTTGAATCTCTCCTACCTAATTAAGAATAACAACAACTGGACTACTCTTCAGAGAGAGCCACTCATCTAAACAGGGTGACCAAGCACTTGATTTGTCTTTCTTTAGTCATTTTTTCTTTTTTTAAAGATTAAGCATACTATTATTAAAGGGAAAGGGAGAGCTTATGGAAAATTCAAAGCCTGCACACAGCCTAAAGGTACAATTTACAGTACACTGTGAGCAGCTGCTCCCATTGGAACATGCTCACTAACCCTGCAAAAATAACATTTTTATTTACCACTCCAGTCATACCATGATAGAAAATGCCTTTTGAATTTTCTTTCAAAAAATTTTGGCAGGAGAATCTCAGCTTTATAGGACTCAACTACCACATAACAATTAGGTAAAAGTCATGGGTCTAGTCATAAAAAGAATATTGTATCCCTTTTCCTTGCTGCCTCCTGATACCAACTGAAGGCATATGTCTGTAGGATGTGTGTAGGGGGAATGGATAAGTAGAAACAGACGGATAGACATTCCCCTTCCAATTTGCTTGGCCACCTCCTTCCCTCTCAGCCCGATTCTATGATCCCTACAGCTTCTTCATATACTTTCCTTCTACCTAAAAATAGCAATCATATATCTGAGACAATGAAATGGATGTGGTTTTAAAACAATGGTGGTAGTTTTTTTTATTCATAGAGAAGTTAAAACCACATATAAAATCCAGATGACTATCTTATTAGTGAGAGCTAGTCAGGAATCAGTCAGCAAGCCTCACACTACGTTCCAGGCATTGTGCTAGTCCCTGCCTTCAAGAAGCTTCCGTTCTGAAGAGAAGACCACATGTACACAGTACTCATATACAAAGCTCTCAAGGTTGCTTTAGATGGGAAGGCAAGTAGCTGCTGAGGGAACCAGGAAATGTCGCTCTTTTTTTACAATTTATTTTCATTTTATTGATTATGAAAAATTTTCCATGGTTACATGGTTCATATTCTTTCCCTCCCATAGATGACACACAATTCCACTGGCTTTTACATGTGTCATCGATCGAGACCTATTTCCATATTATTGACATTTGCATTAGGGTGATCACTTAGAGTCTGCATCCCCAATCATGTCCGCCTCAACCCATGTGATCAGGCAGTTGTTTTTCTTCTGTTTCCTCTCCTGCAGTTCTTCCTCTGAATGTGGGTAGCATCTTTACCATAAATCCCTCAGAGCTGTCCTGGGTCATTGCATTGCTGCTAGTACAGAAGTCCATTACATTTGATTTTACCACAGTGTATCAGTCTCTGTGTACAATGTTCTTCTGGCTCTGCTCCTTTCACTCTGCATCAGTTCCCGGAGGTCTCTCCAGTTCACGTGGAATTCCCAGGAAATGTCTCTTTCAGAGGGGAAGAGCTGATTCTTGAAGAAAACCAGGCATTCCAAGAGGCTCAAGTGCCGAAGGAAAGCCTTCAAATCACAGGGACTAGTCACTGCAAAGGTACAGAGGCCAGAAAGGAAGAGTTGTGTGTGTGTAACAGCAAACAGACTAAGATGGTCGAGCTACGTAGAATGTGTGGAGGGAGGTCATGTGCAAGATGGAGAGGAAAGAAGAGGACAGGCTTGATATGCCCCAAAAGCATGATATATCAAAAAATAATTTGTCTTTGACTCTAGAAAAGGGAATTACTAGAGCTGAGTGTATGCATCAGGAAGAAAGATTTGGGTTCAAGTGTTGGGCTGCTTCATGGTGAATCTTCTTAGCCTTTCCATTCTTTCTAACCATTCTCTCCTTCACATATTCTTGCCAAGTCGCTTAAGCTCTCAGTGCCCAGGCAACTTTCTAAGACTAAATGTTGCAAACTCGTGTGATTGGCATTTAAAGGATGCCATAATCTGATTCCTTCCTACTTTTCCAATTTTCTTACATATTACTTTCCTCCAGCTATTCATGATCCAGGCATACTGAACTACCTGTTTCATGCCTTTACATTGATTCTTCCTCATACCTAGAATGTACCATTCCCCCTTTTGCCCCTCAGAATCCCTGGTTTATTGATTTCCCTACCTTTGTCTGTTCTCTTTTTCACTTCTATCTTGTATTAATTTTAAATGTCATATCTGTGATGTCTTTCTCCCATTAGAATGGAAGCTCCTTGGAGTGAGGAACAATTTCATTTTTGTCTTTGAATACTCAGAGCCTAGCACATGATAGGATCTTTTTTTTTTAAAACTCTTACTTTCCGTCTTGGAGTCAATACTATGTATTGGCTCCAAGGCAGAAGAGTGATAAGGGGAGGCAATGGGGGTCAAGTGACTTGCCCAGGGTCACACAGCTGGGAAGTGTCTAAGGCCAGATTTGAATCCAGGACCTCCCGTCTCTAGGCCTGGTTCTCAACCCACTGAGCTACCCAGATGCCCCCGGTAGGCTCTTAATAAATGCTCACTGACTGGGATGTCTCCCCCTACTGAAATATTTCCCTTTAATGAATAGCTCAGGTGTTTCTGCACTTCTTTCTCAATGAGGTTAAGTCCCATCGCTAATCACTCTTCCTTGTTTGACATCTCTTATGCTCTTTTCTCTTTTTAATTTATATTATTTTATTTGCACATTGTACTTGAAATGGGAAGGTAAATGTTTCAGAACCTAAAATGTTCTTTCACTTCTCTTTTTTCATTAATTTTGAAAATGTGTCCTGCCAAAAGAGAGGCACTCAATGGTGCCACTTCAGGATGGCATGCCAGTACACCTGGTATCAATTCATGCTACCTGGGAAGAGGAGCTTGGCTTCTCGGCGTTTTACTACTGTGGTTTCCTGGGCTGGGCAGCTGGGTGCCTAATAATAATAAAAACCATAATAATGCTTCATAATTATGTGCTACTTTTTGCTAGAACTTGGACTTAATTACAATGACTACGAAAGGAACTGGCACCAGCTCCTTGTCTGTTGGGGTACAACACCCAGAGGCCTGGAAACATAAATGAGACTGGGACTACAACCTTCTCCTGTGGTAACTATCTTGGCAGCTTACCCAGAGTTCTCTGGTCTTCTCAATGATCATCAGAAACAAAGAGTACTTTTTAAGTGCCTATGTGAGCCTGTCAGTATGAAGAGAAATCATAATTTACCACACAACTGCCACCATATGTGGGTGGTACAGAATCATGGAATCTTAGGCCTAGAAGGGACTTCCAGTGATTACCTAATTTATCCCCTGCCTTCAGGCACAATTTCTTAAACCCAAAGAGTAAAAAGGAGTGATTGACTGTTCTTTTAATAGTAGACACCATGACCTGTTGGGGCAACTAGTTTAGCAGTCAGGATTTCTTCTTAATAGTCTTCCTTGGGGTGATAAGCCAGTCAGCTCAGGGGTGCTGAATCCTTCTGGCCTAGCACATTAGGCATTCCAAACACATTCGTTGTGGACAAGGTGATGATTGCAAAATTCCAGGTAGGAACAGTGGGTCAAAGAATGAACATGTGACTATGTAGGGGATAAGAGCAGCAGAGAGGTGGTAACCTCTGCTCTCCTACAATTCCTGGGGTTTTGGTCATTTCTTCTTTGTTGGCCTTTCCCTAAAGGTTGGGGCAGGAAGGCAAATACCACTCAGCCCATTTTATAAGCAACCCTGGTAGAGATTTTGGGTAGGAGAAGGAAAATAACTGTCTGAAAAAGGTGTCAGCAATCTTGACACTGACTACTAGTAAAGCTTTATATAGTGCTTACTATATGCCAGGCACTTTACAATGATCTTATTTGATCCTCACAACAACCCTGGGAGGTGTGTGCTATTATTATCCTCCTTTTACAGATGGGTAAACTGAGGCAGAAGTTAAGTAAAGGTCACAACCTGCCTGTTTGTTTCAATTTCCTCATCTGTGAAATAGGAAATAACAGTCTCTAGCTCTGTTGTGTGACTTAAAGGAGATAACAGTTGTAAAGTACTTAGCTCGGTGTCTGGCATATGGTAGGCACTATATAAATTCTCATTCCCTCCTCCCTTTCTTTCCAGGACACAGTCAAAGCAGGGGCTGACATTTCTCCCCTCCCCCAACCCTAACCTCTGCTTGACCTCCCACCTCTTCGCTGACAGACTCCGCCCCTCCCACGTGACACTTCCTTTGACCCCCCCTCCCACGTGACGCGCGATCCTTTTTCCTTTCCCATTTCCACTTTGCTAGAGGCCGCCTCCCAGGCTCACATGATCCTGTCTCTCAGCGTGATTGGTTCTTTCCCTTCCTCGCTGATCGAACCAGGCTGTAGCTGCCCGTTGCCCTACTCCAAAATGGCAGCCGCTTACTGCGCGCGCCCGAGCTGCCGGACTTACTCGTTTCCCTTGCCCGCCCACCCCTCCTTCCTTCTTCTCTTCTCCGGCCCTCGCCTTCGCACCTTCCGATTGGCTGAGAACAGTCCCTCCCTTCAAAAGCGATCTCCACCATTGGTCGAGGCGTGCTGCCCTTCACAGCAATCCTTCCCCCC
>NC_058131.1:95133967-95330676 GCF_016433145.1 Gracilinanus agilis
TTGGCTGAGAACAGTCCCTCCCTTCAAAAGCGATCTCCACCATTGGTCGAGGCGTGCTGCCCTTCACAGCAATCCTTCCCCCCCCCTTCCCATCCTCGTTCCCGCCCCTCCCCCCCGCCCTCAGCCCCGGGAGGTATTTTCCATTCCGGTGGGGGTTGGGGGGGAGGGGAAAAGGCTGAGGAGGGAGTGGGGGGCCTTAGGAGAGGGGGAGGTGACCAGGGAAGAGGGGGGCATCCGGTGGAGCCGGGGCCCCCAGGCTCCGTCAGGAGGAAGCGGGAAGGCGCCCGGGCGGTCACTGAAGTCGGGACGGGGCCGGCAGCCGGACTCCCCTGCACCCTGGCCGCGCCGCCCGGACCTGTCCGGCTGGGGCGCAGGTGCTCCTAGAGGAGGCCGCCCCGCGCCACCGGGGCCCCCTCCGGTGAGTCTTGCGCTCTCTCGCCGCGCGCCGCCCGTCGCCCGTTGGCCCCTGCCTCGCTGTCTCCCTCTTTCCCTCAGCGTCGCTAACGGCCACCGGCCTCGTCCCTCCGGGGCTGTCGCCGCCGATCGCGTCCTCTTCTCCGCGCGCCGGCGTGTGCCGCCCGCGCTCCCCACGCGGCCCCGGGGAGCTGGGATGGGCGGCTCCAGGAGCGGACCGCGGGCTTGGGGCCGGCGTTGTGTCCTTACGGGGTCGGCTTGTGGATGAGATTGCCGAAGGAGCCTGGGCGCTAGGAGGAGGTGAGAGCGAGGCCAGCCGGCCGGCGGCGGGGAAGGGAGGTGGGCTTGCCTGCCCCGCAGCGGGGAGCCCCGGGCTGCTGCTTGGACGGGCCACGTTGGCGAGGGCCCCAGGCAGACAGGACCCGAGCACTGGGTCGCGAAGATCGGGAAGGGTCCGGGCACGGCCCGGCAGTGGCCGCGGTGGGGGTGAATGTGGGTGGGCTTGATTTGAGGGAAGAAGCGGGTCCTGAGCCTGGCCTTGTAGGTTGCGGGACGAAGACGAACCGAAAGGGATGTTTGACCCAGCCAAGGATGCGGTGGCGAGAAGACTGCGCTGCGCTTGTCTAAGGGGTTACTTTTGGGGGTGAGGGTGGCTAAAGCCCTCCTGTGCCCAGAACAGGGGCTGCATTTAGTGACAGCTTCTTAGAAACGGTCTAACCATAAATCTGAGTTATTTCCCCAAACTTTTAAGAGGCGGATTTGGTTCCGTGAGGTGGATTTGACACTTGGATGTGCTTTTGCAATAGAGAAGCTCCTCATTGAAGAGGATCCCAACCTTCACTCCTTTTTTGTAAATTGTATAGCTGCCTGTTTGCATTTTGCCTTCTATAAATCACAGTTACAAAAGGGAACTTTCTAATAACTAGCACTCTTTGTGTTCGGTAACTTGATCAGCTACTTCTCAAATTAATACTGTATTTGCCCCAGCAATTTTTATTCTTCCACTTAAGTAATCCAGAATTGGTTTAAATATGTTTGAAAATGCTCCTTTATCACATTTTAATATTTTATAACTTATAAGTTAGAAGCATTTTTTCTAAGTCCTTGATGTGTAATTGCTAATGCTTAGGAGGGAAATGGTGGTAGCTATGGGCCCTAGAAAGCATTTCTAAAATCAGGTTGAATGTGTTTCAACAGCAGGGGATCACAATGTCAAAAGCTTAGCTCAATATTAATAATCTTGCATTTGCATAATGCTTAAAATTTTGATTGGGCAACAGAAAATGTATACAAGAATTACTGTTATAACATTAATTTTGTAAATTTCACTAAGGTAAGATATTAGAAAACTCATTATACCTTCCTGTATATATATATATATATATTCATATATATGTGAAAAAAACTACACACATTTAGTTGAATACTTGAAAAGTAAAACTTTTGAGGAAAAAGTTGGTTTCTGAGGCTTAGTGGTTGATTTTCAAAGGATATTTTCCCATTTCTTCAATTAGTAATTTTTGTTCTTCATGTTATATTTAACATTTGTTTTTCTTAGGGAGAACGATCTGGCAAATAGAATAATTTCCTAAAATGACTTGAAAAATAATATTCATATTTATAATCTTCTTTGAGGCTTATCTGAAACAAAGGTGTTGTTATTCTATACTTTAAGCTGAGTAGCCTATTACCAGGGAAATTCCTGCTTATGAATGCAAACAACTTATTCAAAAGTTGTAGGCAAACCTGCAAACATTAATAAGAATATAGAAATTCTCATATGTATATAATGTACCAACAAAAATTTTTTATATACATATATGTACACATGTTCTATGAATAATCTGCATCTTGTTTAGGAGTTTTTAATGATACTAAATGCTTTACATTATCTAATTTGTTTTCATAACACACTGTAAGGTAGGTAAAACAAGCACTTAACAGATAGGATCCTGACATTTTAAACTGAACTCCAGAGATAATGAGTTCAACTCTTTTAACATTTTACTGATGAAGAAACTAAAGCTCACAATCCTAGTGACTTACCCAAGGTCATGGAGAGACTAGGCTATCCTCTGTATATTTATGTATAAGCTGTATTCCAAAGCCAATTATAAAATATTTTATAAATATATGTATGTATATGTATAAATAAAATGTTCTGGATTGCCACCACCAGTTCATCTCTGTTAGGGAATTTATAATTTATTTGTAACATTTTTCCAAATGAGAATGAACTTGACTAACACCTTTTAAATTTAAAAGAATATTCTTGTACTTCCTCTTTTTTGAAGGAAAGATCATGTATTATCTGTATCTGTCATTAAGAGCTACAATTTTTTCTTAATTGGAAGGACTCTTTAGCTTCATGTAATGATTTTTCATTTTTTAAAATTTTTTTTTCTAAACTGGGATCTTTGGCATTCATTTTATAAGTATGAAAAGCTCTTGTGGGTGTTTTTGTTTTTTTTTGTTAAAGTGGATTTTTACCCCCTTTGCCATTGTAATTTAAAAGTCCAAGAGTTGTGTAGAGTAAAAAACTTGGGTGACTTGTCCAAAGTCACACAATTAAGTTCATATCAGAAGTGGAACTTGTACCCAGGTCTTCCATTTTGGTGGACTGACTTGCATAATGGAAAAAAAAAAATTTGGTAATTAAAAAAATAAAATTTTAGTTATTCTTTAAGAATTGTATACCATTCTGTGAGTAATACTGATGAATTCTCATTTCCTTCATTTTATTTAGAAATATGCACTAAGTCATTCAACAAATATTTATTTAGTTTATGCTATATTCAGGGCTATTAGGTGCATTAGCCACCTTTAATTACCATATCCTAAAAGGGTTTTTTTTTTTTGCATTTATTTAATTGAATATAATGTACTTATTTCTGAGTAAGCACACATACATTAAAATCTCATTGTTCTCTTTCTGATTCTACACACTCTTTAAGAGTTACTTATTGAGCTAGCTTGTCTCTGTTTTCCTTAGTATCTCCTAACTTCATGGAAGAGCTTTTTGTAGCAGTTTTGTTATAGAATCAAACATTAATGTTGTGAATCACATTAAGTTACTTTTACATTCCTTGGTTTACTTTCCATATGAAGTGGGAGCAAGTTTTGTACTTATGAAATTGTTGAAAAGAAAATGCTTTCTACTCTATAAAGCACTATGTCTGTGAAATTCATTTGGCAAAATTTGTTAAAGCCTAGTGTATGCCAGGCACTCTAGAAATAAAAAGACAAAACAACTTGTTTAAGCTTCTGGTCTCCTAGAACTTATATTTTTATGAGGAAGGGGAGGAGAGGAGAAAAACACATACATATAAGTAATTAGAAAATATGTAACAAAGTTTTTAGTTTGGATGACTGAGGGGAGGGATGGTCACTATCTATGTGAGACTAGGCCCTGGAGCAAGTGATGCTTAAACTTAAGTCTGGATTGGGATTTTAAAGAGGCTGGAGTGAGAGATGCATTCTAAACTAGGGACAAAGCATTTGCAGAGATTGAGGTGGGAGATGGAATGTCCTGTATGGGAAACACCAAGTAGGTAACTTAGACTGGAATGTAGAATTCCTGAAAGGGATTAATGTGCAATAAGCTTGGGAAGGTAAGCTAGAGCTAGATTGTGAAGGAATTTTAAGTACCAAATGAAGAATTTGTATTTTATTTGTTAACTTTATAACTATTAAATAGTCATAAAAGCCACTTTTTAAGGAAAAGGGGCAACAGGGCTGACTAGGCCTCCACTCTGAGCCTTGTGCCACATTCCCTATGCAGAGTCCGCGGATTGGACACTGCTTGCTCTGGTCCCTAACCCCCTGGGAGTGCCACCAAGCTAGATGACAACTGCTAAGAACAAAAGAAATTGGGGAATTTACATACCATTTGGGAAGATCCTGGGGCTGGGAAAGATGATTGACTTTATCCTACTGGTGGGATACAATCTAGCTTGGGAAAGGAATCCTAGCCAGAGGCCAGGGTGTAAGGGAAGGGCTACTTACAGTGGATACTAAAGGATGGTCCCTGCCCAAGTGTGTCTTCCTGGGAAAGGAATCTATGAGGAAGACTACCTAAGACAAAAGGGTATTTAGCATTTACCCTGGGGTCCATTATTCAGTCTGCAACTGCTAGCCTGAGATTCCCTTCAGGATGGATTCTCAAGGGAACAGGGAACAAGCACAAGCTTTGGGGGTCTTCAACCTACAAGCTATTCCTAAAACTTGGGGTTCATCAGATCTCACTAAGCCACAAGTTTGGGGTCTCTAGATTCCACGTCGACATACTCTAGAGGCAATAAGCCACTTGAGCTTCTTAAGTAAAGTACTGGCATGGTCAAACTCCAATACTTTAAGGAATATCAATTTGGCAGCTATGTGTGGACAGTGGCCTAGATCAGGGAAAAGGTGATCAGGTCTTGGACTGAGTTGGTGCTAATTAAGTAGATGCAAGAGGTAAGAAACAGAAGAGGCTGTGGAGGTAGAATTGACAAGACTTGGCAACTTGATTTTTGATATAGGTGGTGAGGGGGAGTAAATAGTTGAGGAAAACTCCAAAGTTCTCAACCTGGGTAAACAAAGGATATAATCTCTAAAATAGGAAAATAAGATTTTAACAGCCAACATAGAAAAATATTATAAGAAAAGGTTAAGAACAAGAGGTCTATTTGAGTAAACTCACAGAAGTCTGGAAAAGACAAATTCTAATGCTGACTGCATTATTTCTCTAATGTTGACCATTAAAAAGTCATTGAGCTTTGTCTCTTGTCAAGCAGAAATTATTCTGATTTTATTGATTAAAATGTTAGGTTTGAGTTAAATGATGTGAAATGCTGTTCCAATCTTTTGAAATGTGGTTCTTGGATTCATTTGTACCACAGGTGTATTGTAGCACCATGGCCATAAGCCATAAGTGGCTTATGATGGTGACAGACGGAGTTTGCTTTTTGGTTAATGACACATGGCTTGAAAAAGTCTGGATTTCTTTTCTCTCCTGTCAGTCTGTGGCTCTTTCTTCCTTTAGGTTTTAGACTCTTTTTTAACCCTTCCTCTTGACTTTTCACTCTTACTGCACCCATGTTTTCTTATCTCTACATCTTGTTTCTTTTAATCTTGAAACCTTAATATGTATACTTAGATTGATGAAATGAGATAAAGTATATAGTGCTATGTAAATCTTAAGTCACAATATAAATATGAGCTAGAATTGCCTACTCCTAGTTTTAACTAGTTCTTTGTGACATACCATGGCAGGAATTTCTCTGGGTTCATTTGGTGTGTTACATCCTTAACTGAACTTTCTGTATTTTCCAATTCTAATATTTCTGTTATGCCTATTTTATAGGTGAGCCACTTAACTCAAAGAGATGGAAAAAAATAATACAGTTTTGGTTTTGTCATCATGGAATATAGAAACCTCAATCTTATAGTCTAGTAAGATCTGATGAACCCCAAGTTTTAGGACTAGCTTGTACTTGTTTCCCTGTTCCGGGAGAATCCACCCTGAAGGGAATCTCTGCTATAGCAGTTTCAGACTGAATAGTGGACCTTAAGGTAAAAGACAATCGCTGTTAGGTGGGGCTAAGCCCAAACCCAAACTGAGAGACTCTGTCTTCAGAAGCCTCTCCCCACTATATCACACCCTCCTTCCAGAAGATTGGACCTGGTACCTTCAGCTCATGAGACTGAAAGTGCTGCCTATTGCGCTAAAGAGTCCCTGGACTTGGATTTGGGCTTAGCCCCACCTAACAGCGATTGTCTTTTACCTTAAAGTCCATTATTAAGTCTGAAACTGAAACTTCGAGATTCTCTTTGGGTGGATTCTCTGGGGAACAGGGAAATTTAAGTACAAGCTTTGGGGTCTCCAACTTAAAAGCTAGTCCTAATACTTGGGGTTCATCAGATCTTACTAGACTACAAGTTTGGGGTTTCTAGATTCCATGTAGACAGTTATATCTGTTTCTGGGCTCAGGAAAGCATTGTTTATAACTGTTGATGGAACTAACAAAAAGGAGTAGTAGCTCTTTAGGTTTGAGTGACACAGACAAACTAAGCATTACTCATGGATTCCTCTCTTGGGCATACCAAGCAGGTGAGTAGGACAAAAAGAGGCAACTAGGTATTATTAGTGGGATAAGAGTGCCAGTCCTGGGGTCAAGATAACTCATCTTCTGTAGTTCACGTCTGACCTCAAGACTTATTAGCTATGTGACCCTGGGCAAGTCACTTAATGTTGTCTCTTGTTTCCTCATCTGTAAAATGAGCTAGAGAAGGAAATGGCAAACCATTGCAGTATATTTGCCAAGAAAACTCCAAATGGGGTCAAGAAAAGTCGAATCAGACATAAGTGAAAGGACAAAAAGATAAGGCAAGTATGAGACAAAAAGATGCAGAGTTAATTCTATTCACAATGGCCAGTGGTATAGATTACCTCTCCTGATGAAAAATAAACCACTCTCTTCTATCAGCCTTCTAGATTCTCTGCCTGTCTGACCATTCTTTTTCAGTGTCCTTGGCTAGCTTTTGATAGCTTTTACTAGTGTCGACGTGGAATCTTGTGGCTTAGTGAGATATGATGAACCCCAAGTTTAGAAATAGCTTGTAGGTTGGAGACCCCCAAAGCTTGTGCTTTTGTCCCTGTTCCCGTGAGAATCCACCCTGAAGGGAATCTCAGGCTAGCAGTTGCAGACTGAATAATGGACCCTAGGGTAAAAGCTAAGTGACTCTGGCAGTCTTGTAAGCTGAAGGTCCTAAGTCCCTGGAAAGGGGGATGTGGGGTACAATGGGAGAAGCTTCTAAGGCAAAAGAGTCACTTAGCATTTACCCTAGGGTCCATTATTCAGTCTACAACTGCTAGCCTGAGATTCCCTTCAGGGTGGATTCTCACGGGAACAGGGAACAAGCACAAGCTTTGGGGGGGTCTCCAACCTACAAGCTATTTCTAAACTTGGGGTTCATCATATCTCACTAAGCCACAAGTTTGGGGTCTCTAGATTCCACGTTGACACTAGGATTGTCATTCATGTATCCAGAGCTAAGTATAGGTGATCCTATGACCTTGTTCTGGGAGGACTTCTCTTTCTGTGTCTTCATTCTTGATTTTTCCATCTTCTCTGGGATATTTCTTTGCAGTTAACTCCCAGATCTACATGCCAAACCTTAATCTCTTTCTTGAGCTCCAAGCTCCAAATTTCGGTTAAATTCAACTTCAGTACTGTCAACTTTGGAAAACATAGAACCACTAAAGTAGTTAGAAAATCTTTAATCAGTACAAGAGGCAGAGCTCAATATTTGGCCACCACACAAAGCCAAAGCTCTGAGACTCTGGGAACAGGGTCTCTGGGAAAAATCACTGCCAAAAATGATTTTTCCAAAGAAGATAGAGCTTGAGGGTCTTATATACTTTTTGGGGGAATAAAAGGCAGGGAAGTATGACTGATTAGCTTTAAAATGGGAACAAGGAAATAAAGAGTCCAGGCTGGATCTTCTGGGAGGGGTGGATACTTTATAATGGATACAAAAGAATGATTCTACCCTGGGCCTGGGCTAACTGGGAAGAGGTTTCTGATAAAAAGGAAACTTAATATTTGATTATATTCTAATCTTACCTAAATTGGGATCATTAAATACTTTAAGGTTTATTGTTCTGTCTGAGGCAAGGTCAGTTAGGGACTTCCCTTAAGGCAAGTTCCCAGGGACAGGGGCATACTTGGAGGTTCCAAAAACACAGTTGACCATACCTACTGTGTGCAAAGAGCCATGCTAGATCCTGGCTATACAGAGACAGAACTAAGATAGTACTTGTCTTCAAATAATTCTGACATGTACAAGATAATATATCAAAATAGTTGCCTAGCCTTAGTGATTCTGTTTCACCACTTCTCTGGAATCTGGCTGCACTTAATGCCCTCACTTTCTCTCATCTACATTCTATATTCTGCCTATCTGTCAAAGTAATTTTCCAAAGTCATGGGTTTGGCCATATTCCCTACTTAAGAATCTTCAGTGACTTCCTATGACTTCTAGGATAAAATAGTATTCCTAATTTCCTTTAAGACTTACCTCATATATGGCATCCAGTGCGGAAGACTTTCCTAATCCCAATGTTAGTAGATCTCTCTTTCAAAATAACCTTCATTTATCAGTTTTCATGTATTGCTTAGTATAGAGCAAACTTTTTGAGGTTAAATGTTGTGGGGTACACGTTGGGTGTCAAATGTTGTGGGATGAAATGGTAAACCGGGAAGGATACCTTTTGCAAGAATGCAAGACTCCAAAACTTAAGCTTAGAAGTAAAAAGAGAGATTTATTAGTAATGTAGAATTTTGGCCAGCAAGACAGCAAGAGTGGAACAATCCTGGGCTGTTGCTCCCAGGATGCTTCAGTTCAGGGTTTTTTATATTCTTTACAACAGTGAGGACTTGATATCGTGTCAATGGTGTGGGAGAGTGGTAAACACTCAGGCATTTGGTGGGGTGTTTGGTCATCTGACTGGGGCCTGCCTAAAGACCTTCATACTTTAGGGAACAGATAGATGCCTGAGTTACAGCCCGATGGTATCAAGGTATAGCCTGGAGGTGCATCGTTATATCTATATCTCAAACTAAAGGAAGATCCAAAGATGATGATAATCTCAGGGTCTTATAGAAGTTATCAGATGTTCTTGGGTTAGGAATCCCTAGGAGCTGGGGAATTTCCCTGTTTACTGTTTGCCTGGGTTAAGGTGGTATGATGCCCCTGCCATTAAGGACTTTTAAAATTTTTGTCCTTACAGCTGAGCCCTGGATTATATATAAGGTAATGAATAAGTGCTTGTTTAATTAAACTGAAAAGTAATGAACTCATCTTACAATTCAGATGTTAAGTTAAAGGTTACAATTTATTAATAGTTCATGATGATTTGATCATCAAATATCAGCAAGTTTATGGAAATTTAAAGGGACCTTGAAAATAAGGTACATCCTCTATAACCGCTATTAAAAAAAAAAAACAAGAAAAACCAGAAAAACCCATCTTTAAAATGGAATGTATTTAGAGAAAGAAATATGGGACACTGCTCTAGTCTTGACCTAAGACAAATACCCCCAAAAGTTTACAGAGAGAGACAAGCACACACACAGACACAGGCACACTCCTCTCAGGTCTTGTACCAGAGTGAGAGTCACTTGACTGACTTACAGGAAAATTCAATAGACTTATTTTATACATTTAAGCAAATTAACATTTTCTAAAAATTGGAGAGTATCTTTTCAGTGGGTACATTGAGCAAATTACCATTTTAAAGAAATGGTCAAGGATTGGAGAGTTTTAATCCAGAAATAAAGGATAAGATTATACAAAAAGAGGAGGGGTTCTAAACTTGATTATCTGGGAGGGGCTTTATAAGAGGATCTGTCCACCCACGGGCTTAACCTCCTGGCTTATTGTATCTCTTCTCATACAATAGGAGAGACTTCTAAGACAAAAAAGGTTTGATAATTAAGATTTAAGGCAAGTTCCCAGACAAACTCACTTTAAGCTGTAGGATGGGCCATTCCAAGGCATTTTTTCTGAAGAAAGAGAAGATTCAATCTCTTTCTTTGAGGAACATAGCATATTAATTATGTGACATGAAAGTTGGAGGGTTTTAGAAGCTTGTTAAACATGGGTTCAGGGGACATCAATGATACTGCATTATATTGAATTATACATAGTTCATTTTCCCAATAAAATTGCTTTATTCTGCCCTTTGGTATTATATCCAAATGCATTGCTTTTTAATCAGCTTCTGCCGTATTGCATGGTTAGTCATTAAAAAAAAAACAGAAGAATTATTATCTTCTAGCTAGTCAGCTGACTGCATATAAAGTCATGAATACATATAGACTGATCAGAGATGGAAAATTAAAATATTTTTTATTCTGGTGTGCTTTATATTGTTTCCCCTCCCTAAATTCATCTTGCTCTTTTTTTTTTTTCTTAAACCCTTACCTTCCATCTTGGAGTCTATTGTGTATTGGCTCCAAGGCAGAAGAGTGGTAAGGGTAGGCAATGGGGGTCAAGTGACTTACCCAGGGTCACACAGCTGGGAAGTGCCTGAGGCCAGATTTGAACCTAGGACCTCCCATCTCTAGACCTGACTCTCAATCTACTGAGCCACCCAGCTGCCCCCTCATCTTGCTCTTTTAAGTTAACCGCCAGCCTTTTATCTTAGAATAAAAGGGGGAAGGGGGGAAGACTATCCAAATGCGAATCTACCTCTTTCCAAATTTAAGAAAGGACAGATTATTTTTGTATCCATAGAGGTGAAGAATGAAGACTGGGACAGCATATTATTTAAGTGGTATGTGGAATGTATGTCCATATTGATAACAAAATTTGGGATTAGTGGCACTACAACCTCTTGAGTTAAGTGTTTGCTAATCTAGGATATGATATAACTAAACATAATCTGATTTTTAAAGTTTTTTATTTTACGTGATATGCATGATAAAACTTATATTTTTTAACACCTTAAATTACCTTTAAAAATAGAGATAATTTTTAAGCTGGTTTAGAACAAATAATCTTGAAAGATAATTATCCTGAATTGCTCTTTCATTTTAGCCTTAGGCAAAGGTGCATTTTAATTCCTTTTACTAAAAAATCTGTGAACAGCTTTGAATTTTGCCCGGGGTTGGAGGGGGGGCAGGGAGACACACGTTCATAAGAAATAAAGACAACATTTACCTGACTTTATGGCTACTGGTAAGTCCTTTGGTTTTCTTCCCAAACTCCTACTTTACTGCTTCTTATCTAAAATTGCCCTCTGGGCAAACTCCTTCCTCTTGAAAATTCTTTCTATATTTTCACTAGTTTAATTCATTTTAATAAACATTTATTAAGTACTTCAATGAATGATGTACTTTAATGCTATTGTGGTGGGTCCTTCCTACAAAAGTACTTAACAAAGGCTTTGTTATCCTTTGTGACATGAACTCATCAATATCTCATAGAAACAGTATTGGGGCTTACCTGACTTTGGGTACCATCTTACCCTCTTAGACCTTTGAAATGCCTACTATAAATTATAATGATATTTCAGTGTAGATAGTCTATAAACTTCATCTAAGGTACCCTTTTAGAAATCCTTTTGCTGTCAAAAAGAACTCCCTTTAAACTGCACTTTTTTTTTCCCAGAGTTCTTCTGTATGTCCTTTTTAACATCAAATAGTAATTGAAATTTGTCTTTCTCAGAAGATTGCCTACCACTTTCCCCAGTGTCTCCTTCCTGTTAATGCAGAAGTTTTTCACTTTTTGTATGTGTCATGGACCCCTTTGGCAATTTGATGAAGCTCTTTGACCTCAATGTTTTAAAATACATAAAATAAAATTAACAGTAACATTTATTTTAGCACTTTCTATTGGATAGACACTGTGCTAAGTGTTTTGCAATTATTGTCTCTTGATTTTTAAAATAACCCTGATAGGTAGATGCTATTATTATCGACATTTTACAGATGAGAGGTTAATAGGTTAAATGTCTTGCTCAGGATCACAGCTAAATAAGTGTTTGAGGATGGATTTGAACTCAAGTCTTCATTACTCCAGGTCTGATACTTCGCACCACCTAGCTGTTCGATTATAAATGCAAAGAATTACATTGGAAACCAATTTTTGTTGAAATAAAAGTACTAAAATATATTTTTAAACATTCATCAGCCCCACATTAAGAACCCTTGCACTTAATGGAATCATAGGGATCCTTAATACTGATATTTCTGTTCTTCTCATTAGACTAAACTCAATGAGAGTTTTTCCCTCATCTTTGTATGTCCAATATCTCCATAGCAAAGAGCCTTATCCTTAATAGGAGCTCAGAAACTTTGTTAGATTTAATTTAAGTTAATGCATGACACCTGTCTTGCCAATTCTCATTGTCTAGTATGTATATATGGTAATATTACTGTAGACACTGTAATGGATCTTTAATTCATTTAATTTATAGACACTTAAACTCAAAATTAAAAGTCCCTTTTTACCTATAAATTCAGGTTGGGGAACAGTGATGAAAAATAATTCCAAAGTAGTATTTCAATGTATTTTTTTTTAACATAAATATATCTTTTCTGGAAACTGTAAATAATACTTTGTATAGTACTTTACTATTATATACTCACATTAATCTTACTTTAATAAAACCATGTTACAAAGACTAAGGGATTCATTTAACAAATATTTATTTAGTTCCTGTCTGCTTGTCAGATAAAAGACAACCTGGAATAGTGGCTGGATAACTGGCCCCCTTTCAGGAAGACATAAGTTCAAGTTCTCCCTGGCCTTGAGACCCCGAGCAAGTCACTTAACTTTGTATTTCTTCCTTCTCCCTACTCAGTTAAAAAATAATAAGTTGCTGAATGATTGCCAATCTGTGTTGCTAAAAGGAGGTTACCACTGAGCGACTTTTTCCTTTTTTGGGCACCATGAAGAATACAAAAAGTACTTAGAATGGATACCTGCCCCTGCGAAGCTTACAATTCTAGTAGAACAATCTCCTTTCCCTTTCACAACCAAATCTCAGAAAAACATGCCTCTGTTTTTGCTTCTACTTTCTCAACTCACTTTATAGTTTCCGCAATCTGACATCACTTTCTCTTTCCAAAGTCACCTCTGACTTAAAATTTTTTTTCTAATCTTCTATTGAATTCATCAGCTTTTTCTCAATGCCATTGTTAATGGCTACTCTTTGACCTTTGATACTCTTGAAGGTTCAGACCCTTTCCATTTGCTCCTCCCTTAATTTTTGTGATACTCTTCTGTTGTGTTTCTCTCCCTACCTGTCAGACAGGTTCTTCTTGGTCTCAATTGTAAGTTCCTCTTGGTCTTCTTTGTAAGTTTATCACCCATATCCCAAACATTACATGAGGTTGTACCTTAGGGATTTTGCCTTTCTCATTTTTCTATCTACACTTAGTGATCTCATCAGCTCCCATGAATTTATCACTTTATACAGATGTTTCCCTCTTCTTATCTAGCTCTTTTATCTTTTAAGTTCTAGTCTCATACCTGCAACTGCAAGTGCCTGCCAGATATCTCCATCTCAGTTTTCCATAAGCTTCTCAAACCCAGCATCCTTCCCTCAAAACATAACGGGTTTCCTAATCTTACTTCCATATTTATTTTGAATGTTCCACCATTCTTCAGTTATCCATATTTGAAACTAGAGTCATCCTCACTCTTTTCTCTTTCACACTTCTTCACCTATCACCTGCCAGTCTTAGTGACTTCATCTCCTAAATTTCTTTAATATCCATCCCCCTCTGTGGCACCAAAACCACCGGAGGTCAGGACCTCATCACTTTCTGCCTAGATTATTGCATTAACTTCCTAATTGATCTCCCTGACTCATTATTCTCTTATTATATTATCTTCCACATACCTACAAAATTGATATCCCTATATTGAAGGGAATGATGACACTCCTTTGCTTAACAAACCTCAGCAGCTTCCCATTGCCTTTAGATTAAAATACAAACTCTTTTCTTTGGTGTTAAAGCCCTTCTCAATATGGTTCTATTCTGTCTTTCCAGATAAATTATATAATTCTCTCTCTGGTATTCTGTATAAGAGGGCTTCTGTGTCCGTGGGGGATATGTTCCAAGACTTACTTTTAGCCAAGACCTGGCTGAAACAGGATAAACAAATACTTGCTTGTTAAGGGGGGGGGGTAGGGGAGAAGTGTGTATCTTAAGCAATGGATATGGAGGTACACCTTTACATTAGCCTTGTTGGATAACTTGCTTCATGACATTTCATATCTTGCCTTTGTATCCTTGTTCAGGCTGTTCCTTGTTCCTAGAATGTTCTGCTTTCTCAATTCTGCCTTTTAGAACTTGAATGAACGAAAGAGCTTTAACTAAGTACTCACTATATACAAAGCATGGAGGTTACAAATTGAAAAGTGAAGACACTGCTCTTAAGGAGCTTATATTCTAATAGTGGAGACAACTGATTAGGAGTTTTCAACTACATGTCCAGATGGAAGATTGTATGATCCTTGGAGTATGGCTTCAATGCAGATGGTAATGCATTTTCTTTAATAATGTTTCCACTACAAGATCATTACTTCTGATTTAGAACCATTTGACAGTACTAAGGACCTTGGGTCAAGAGCCTTTATTTTCTGGGTTGTCAGTAACTATGATTGCTGAGGAACTGGAGAAGTGGTAGGGATAGCCTCCATTGGATGATGGCTTTAGGAGTGATGTTAGAAGGAGGCCCATCTGGAGGACACTGGCATTCCAAGGACTCTTGTTTAGTTTTACCTCGCTGTTAATGATAGTCGAAGATTGGTGTTTCTGGTTATAAGGAAAGTAGACCCTTTCTTCACCCTTTCAATGATGGCTTTGGGGTCTTAGCTAGAAGCAAGGATTGGTGGTCTGGGGAGGATCTGAGGGAGAGAGAGAGGAGGAAGCCATTGTTACTCCTAGGGCTTTTGAGTTCCGCCTCTTGGTCTCTCTGTTGGTGTCTCAAAAGAGGTGACTGGGTTTACTCACAACGTATCACTTCTTGTTTCTCTGTCAAGGACCCTTGCTACTAAAAGTAGTCAGTAAGCATTTTTTTAAGCACCTCTGTGCCAGGCCACTATGCTAAATGCTAGGGATAGAAAAGGTAGTTCCTGCCCTCAAGGAACTCACAATCAAAATCTACCTTACCTTGGTTGGCCCTTTTTCCACAGTATATTCCTGGGTCATGGCTGTGGGTCTTATTGGGGTGCAAGGGGAAATGGTGTCATTTGTTTGATTCAGCTGGTATATGCCACCCTTAGTTCCTCAGGGTTGCCTTGCTTTCAGTGTTTACTTCAAGTGCCTCCTCATTTCCATAAGAAACCTTTTCTGATTTTCTCAGTTGTTAATGCCTTCTCTCTATTATATATTTTGTGTATCTCTTGTATTGAACATTTTATGTTCTAGTAGACTGAGCTCCTTGAGGGCAGGGATTGTTTCACTTTTATATTTATATCCTTAGCACCAACATAGTTAACTGAAATATAATAGGTTCTACTTGTATACTTGCTGAACTATTTTAAAGTATGATATCATAAGAGAAGTTCAAAGTATTTTCAGAAAAAGAATATACTTATGGCTTCTTAGAACCTTTTTCTGATACACCAAAACTACATTTTTTCAGAACTAATAAATTCATCTGGCTCTTTGTTTTAATTCCCTCAAAGGCCAACCCAGACCTTGGGTTGTGTTCATCTTTCTTTCAGTGGTCATCTCCAAAAATGTCATAGTAGTTGCCAGGGGCACCGCCGATTGTTCATCTACCATTAGGAATGTCTGAACTCCATTTCTAAAAAGTCCATCTCTTGGGATCACTGTTCCAAGGGAAAAAAAGCAAGCAAAAGAGGAGACCTTAAGATTCTGACTCAGGCTCACCTGGAGGAGTCTCTGTTATGGCAACCCATGTGCAAGCAATTCTAAGCTATACCATATTCAGGAGAGTTACAAAAGATAGAAAGCCAAATCTATCCCGTCCTTCTAAATTGAAACAACCCTTCCATAAAAGAAGACTATGGTATAGCCCTGAGGTTTGATTTGTTGGCTCTAATTTTCCCTTTAGCATTGAACCAGAACATACCCAGGTCTCACAGAAAGGATGGGGAGGGAAGGGAGGCCTCATTTGTTTGTTCCCATTACTAAAAAGAATATTTTTTTCTCTTTGAGAAGTTGGAAAGTAGAGAGAAGGTGGTATTTGAGTTTTGCGTTTTTCCCAGGGCAGAGACCATTCTGTGCTTTTGAGCATAGGTGATAAGTTATTTGACCAGATGTGATGTATTTTAGTTCATTCAAAGTTATCTCTATTTTTTATACTTTCTGGAAGGAAAATTTTTGACCCATGAATTCTAAAATCTCCATTTGAGGAGGGGGTCCTGGCCAGTGATTTTTTTCATTCAGGCTGCCCTTTTTTTGACTTTTCCATCTTGTTTCTTGAAATCTCATCATTGAGAAATCTCCTTATCCTACTAGATCAGATCAGCCTATATCAATACTTCATCAATACTTTCTTTGATTGGAGAATGGAACAATGAACCACAAAGCCTCCATTTAAGAAGGGTGCCTGGTTTATCCATCTGGTTTATTCTTTCGGACTTCCTTTGGACATTTCCACCATTCTTCTGTACCTGAGTACCTCCCCTCCCCCCTTAAGAGTTTCTTTTTGTGTTTTTTGCCTCATTAGATTGTAAACTCCTTGAAAACAAGTACCTATATTTGTATCCCCAGAACTTTGGACAGTTTCTGGCAAGAGACAGGTGCTTAAAAATGTTTATCTTCTAACAGACTTTGTTGTTTTGGTTGGTAGTTATTGTAGGTTACACCCTTGGAGATTTCATTTTTTACTAATGTTTTGACAGACACCCTCTCCCCCTTTTAAAAATCATTTATTTTTATTCAGAATTTAAGCTTTCATAAAAACAAGCATTTTCATGTGCCTTTCAGAACAGTTTGTGAAATTGTACCTCTTATGTATATAGCTTGCTTTTAAATTTAGGCAAAATTCAGCATGTAACTTTCAGAACTACTATGATTATAGTTCCTTCTGACTTTCCCTCTGTTCTTTTGCCTTTTTTCTGGGAGGGGAGGTCACACTACACTTGTTCTTCATCCCTTTTCCATCCTAACCATTCAAAGAAAAAGAAAACTCTTGGTTACTGTATAAATTGCCCTCCCGATTCTGCTTACTTTGCATCAATTAATACAACCTGACACCCAGCTTAATAATTCACCTGCAACTTCCACTCATTGCCCCTAGGTCTGCATGGAGATGAGATATTTGCCCTTCGACCTACCCCTGTTTTCTGTGGTCCTTGAGATATCAGTGATAATGGCCAGCCTTACCTGATGGTATAGTTCTTGGGACCAGGTGACTTGAATTGATTCAGGGCAGGTAGGTGCTTTTTTTATTCTTATTTTGACTCAGTTTCCTATTATCCTTTTTTATTCTGTTCTATAATAGATTTGTTCTTCCTGGAAGAGAACAGAAGCAAAATATGTAGCTAATCATTGACACCCCTACCCCCCCCCCATTATTATCTGTTGATCATGGCACCACTTAACTCTGAACAAGGTTTCTCCTTTTTCCATCTTCTTTTCTCTAATATATTTAAAATGACAACAAAAAATATTTTTGTTACCTTTAGCTTCCCCTACCAGTCTTAGCTTATTTAGAGCTTTAGCAACCTGACAGTCTTCTTATAAATTCTATATCATGCCTTTGTGTTCCTCCTTTTAACTTATTCTTCCTTCTGTTTTCTATATATGACTTAATCTAAATTGGTTATGGAGTTGTCTGTGTGTCTATATTGGGATCTTTTCAGACACTTTCTTTTGTTTTCTTCATCAAAATGTCTTTTCTCTTTGTGTTTTCAGATTTCTGTTCTTAAGCTTTCCATCTTTTCTGGGCTATCTTGCTCTAGAGTTTTAGCTCATGGGAATTTTAAAATGTCTTTCCTCTCAAACCTTTGAAATGTACTATGCTAAAATCTAGTGGGCATGCCATGATATGTCTGACTTTCTTCTTCTAAGATGGAATGATTACTCACCTCTTCCCCAGGTTCCCATTATTTCCACTAAAGCAACTAGTTCTTCCCTGTTGGGGAGAACCAGATCTAGAATAGACTTTCTCTTAGTTGGTTCCTCTGTATTTTGAAAGTTGAAATCATTAAGACACATTGAGAAATTATTAGCAGTTGAACTAAGATAGTGGAGAAGAGGCAACAACTCATCTGAACTCTTTCAGCAACCTCTTCTAAACAACTTTAATGCCTCAAATTGAATTCTGGAGCGACAGTCAACAAAGATCAGAGTGAGACTTTTTACCAGCCTATGACAACTTAGACGGTCAGTAGGAGAGGCCTGTTACCCCAGGGTGTGGGCTGGCTTGGACCAGGTGACTTGGTCTCAAACCAGAGGTGGTAAAGAAGTTGGACAGCTGGTCAGAAAGAGATTATACAGAGTACCTTTGTCTGGCACTAGGTGCAAAGACCTGTCGAATTGCCCATATACATTACCAGGGCAAAGAGGAGCACAAGTATTTGCCCCCTAAAGGGGAGCAGGAGTCCTGGTTCACAGTTCACAGCAGGAAGACGCACTAGTGCCTTAAGCTGCAGGAGAGTAGGGGCCTTGGTCACAATTCCAGGGTGAAGAGTGTGATTATTCCCACCTCAATTTCCTCACATGAATTAGCTTCTTAATTTATGGTACTTCCTTTTGCTCTTTACCTATCTTGATTCCCTTGAATCATATATGCCCTTCTAAAACTATTTCTAATGAGAAGTCTTAACTATCAAATGTTTGTGATACTTATTATGAAGTCATTTTCCTCCTCTGTCATGTACATTTGTTTGTATACTTTTGAGACCATGATTTTTTTAATCCTTTTTTTTTGTATTTTGTGGTCTTCTGAGCTTGTGTTTTTTTCCCTCCCTCTATCCTTTTCCTTAAAGTTTAAAGCTATTTTGATAAGATTTTTAAGACATTGGACAAATAGATTCCTAACAGCCTATTAGGGAAGCTAGGTGGCACAGTGGATCTCTATCCATCAATAAGACTTATCTTCCTTAATTCAAGTCTGGCTTTAGACACCTATTAGCTGTGTGATCCTGGGAAAATCATTTAACTGTTTGCCTCAGTTCCCTTATCTGTAAAATGAGCTGAAAAAGGAATGGCAAACCATTCCGGTATCTTTGCCAAGAAAACCTAGAATGAGGGTCAAGAAGACATGACTGAAATGAACAATAAATCCTTATTAAATATACTCCATCCCTATTGTTCCTATATTTCAAACTGTAGCCCAGAAATTGAAATCCCTTTCTCAGACATTATCTTCTTAACCAGTCATCATTTCCCAAATGTACTTTACTGTTTTGTGTCCCTTGCCTTTGATGGGCATCAGTAATAAGAACACCACCTACGTCTTTATTGTCTTTAGTATTTTGCCTAAGACTTAGTAATCTTTGGCAATGTTCTCTAGGTTCCTTCTGGCAGTATTACTTGTGTTCAAGTGAATATTCAGATGTGGGTAGAAGTCATTCGTTGTGACATGTCTTAGAAGATTCCATTTTACATTTGGGATACATGCCTCAGGAAGACTATATCTGTCGTTGCTACTCACAAATAGCTACCTCAGTATCTCTTGGCAGGCAGTGAGTCACTAAATTAATTACCCTTATGCTTTTTAACCCTTACCAGATGATCTCTCAACAATACATGCATGTTTGCTGAATTCTTTTTTGAAGGGATTCCATATTATTTATGTTTATAGATTAGGAAACTCAGCTCCCAAGGGATTGTAACTTGCCCATAGTCATATATCTAGTATTGTATGAATTGGAACTCATCACAGGTCTCTCAGACTTTTAATTTTAAGCTCAGTGCTGCTTATGTTATACTCCATTTTCTGCCTATATTGATGGGTTAAGCAAAGAAAACCCATTAGGGGAAAACAAATTAGAGTTCTTCTGAAGAGAAAATATGCATTTTTTTTAAAGACCTTATTACCTTCTGTCTTAGAAATAATACTGTTCCAAGGTAGAAGAGTAGTAAGGGCTACGCAACTGGGTTTGTGACTTGCTTGGGGTCATATAACTAAGGTGTGTCTGAGGCCAGAATTGAACCTAGGAACTACCCTTGCCTAGGTTTGGCTTTCAATCTACTGAGCAACCAAGCTGCCCCAGAACAAAAATATTTTAAGATTTGAATAAGTGAATATGCTTCATATAAACTCTCATAAAATAAGTTATTAATTTTTTAAAGTCCAAAGGTAATAGAATTAGCAGAGAAACAAAATTAAAGGTTAGAAATAACAGATATTCCTGTGATTGGGGATATATACACACTGTGGGTCTGAGGTGCTCATAGCCTTATTTTTTTTTTCTAAACCAGTTGGAAGATATATAATTAAGTTTATAGGGGACTATATTTTCCCTAGTAGTTAAATAATGATAAGGATAAACCATGAAAGACCATCTTTTTATAGGTTTCATTATTGTTGAGCCTAAAATAATACATTTAGGGAAAAGTAAAACTGCTTTATAGGTTTTTCATTATCTAGGGTAGAGACCTGAGAATCATGGAAAACTTCTTCAAAGATGTTCTAGTTTTCTTCTGAATCTAAAAAAAAAAGTTAGAGAAACATTAAACGGGATCTGGAACGAAATAGAAAATATTATCATTCCTTGGTCATGAGGACTAATGAATGATCATACATAGACAATCCTTTAGTACCAAATTTGGAATCAAATGACTTGGGTTATCTGGGCAATGTTACTTAAAACCTGTGTGGCCTTGGAAAAGTTACTTTCTTAGTTAGGCCCTAGTTATTTCATCTATAAAATGACGTAGTAGATAGTATCTTGAAATCTCTTTTCTTTAGAATTTGGGCCCATGAGCTTGCAAAGTTGAGGACAAACCCCTAACATATTGGGTGGAACACCAGGAACTTACGGGAGGACATGGATAAAAGTCATAGAGGACAGGCAGGAATGAACAAGTTATAATCTGCTTCTTTGAAGAGAATATCCATATTAAAATGAGACCATGGGCCATTTGAATGTTCGCATCTTTTTAATGTAGTTATGTGTAAGATAAAGGTCCAAATAAGAGTAACCATAATGATCCAGATAGTGGGGAACTGCTGTTCTTTAGGATTTTTTAGAATTTAGAATCTTTACAGTTCCTCCATGTAGGAAGGCAAATGTTGGAAATAATTTGATCTAATGGTATTCAGTCATGAAGAATGTATTGATGGGGTAAATAAATCAATTCTTGGAACATTAGAACCAGGGGATATTGGACAAGAGTATTGGACAAAATGTTTTTGCATCAAATATCTCTTGACTTACCATGGTATTTTGGATTGGGTTTGACTCAAGCCAGTTTCTTGGTAATTTTAAGTTGAATATTGAAACATAAATGATGCTTATAGGCTATTCAACAGGTTAACAAAAAAAGAGGTTTACTTGGCTGTATCAAGAGAAAGTTATGCATTGTGGACAACTTTGAATTTGTTGAGCTGATGGAAACTTCCTTGCTTGAGTTGCCCATTGTGATCTGCTAAGCATCAGAGAGAGATCTTGGAGCTCATTTTGGCCATTTTTTACTAGGGCAACCAGGAAATGATGAAAAGATATCAAAAAATTGTCAAGAGTTTAAGCCTTTAGTTTCCTAAGTCAGTTAAATCTTAAAGGGGATTTATTAAGAGTTTTCATAAGAAAAAAAGCAAGTTTTTTCCCAGAGCCATATGAAAAGATGTTCTAAATCTCTAATAATTGGAGAAATGTAAACGAAAAGGCTTTTATCTCACTTATCAAATTAACAGATAATTATAAGTTAAAAACATTGATGGCAGAAAGGCTGTAGGAAGACAGGTATCCAATTATGGTGATCTTCATTCATAATAAGATATGCAAAAGCAGTCCTTTGGGGAGGGAAAGAAAATAGTTGAGCTTCTGTGTATATTTTATATTTAAAAAATTGAACTTTATTAACAAACTACTTTCAGCAATTTCTTGTCACCTCTAGGATCAAATATAAAATCTTCTTGGCATTCAAAACCCTTTTATAACTGACTCCCTGCTTCTTTCTAGTTGCCTTACAGTGATGGGCAAACTATTCCCTGCTGGCCAGATCCAGGCCCTAGTTTTCACATCAGTGCCTTGAGCAATTCCCTAATCACTATGTCTTCATGTGGGGGCATAGTGATTAGGGAATTGCTTAAGGCAGTGATGGGCAAACTAGGGCCTGGATCTGGCCCTTGAGGAATAGTTTGACCATCACTGCCTTATACCTTATTCCCCACCAACTGCTCTTCAGTACTATTGACCTTCTTGCCATTCCTAACACAAAACACATCATTTCCTGACTATTGGAATTTTCCCTGGCTAGCCCCCTATTCCTAGAATTCTCCCTCCTCATCTGCTACCCTCCCTGGCTTCATTCAGATCCCAGCTAAAAAGCATACTTTCCCAGGTCTTCAAAAAATTACTTTTTAATTAAAAAAAAAAGCCCACCTTACCTTCCATCTCAGAATCAATAATGTATTCTATACATTATTATATATACAATAATGTTCCAAGGCTGAAGAATGGTAAGGGCTGGGCAGTTGGGGTTAAGTGACTTCCCCAGGGTCATGCAGCTAAGAAGTATGAGACCAAATTTGAAGTTAGGACTTCTGTCCCTTAGCCACCTACCTTCCCTTCCCAGTCTTTTTAAAAATAATGGTTCCTTCCCTCTGAAACTATCCCAATTTATCCTGTAATGTTTGTTTAAATGCAATTGCTTTTATGTTGTCTCTTCCATTAGACTGTGAGTTCTTTAAGAACAGGCTTACTTTTGCCTTTTTTTGTATCCTCGGGCCTTAAGATGGTGCCTGGCATGTAGTAGGCACTTAATGTGTATTTATTGACTAATACTCAATGTATGGATTGACATTGTTGCCTTAATATAGGTTCATGTCAGGTAGTCAAATTCATGTGCAGTACTTAAAAGTAATCTGAAGGAAGAATGATACTTTTTCAATGTGGAGGGATTTACAGTTGTACCCCCCACTCATTTGTTTGCTTTCAGCTGTTACATGTACTACATATCTGGTAGAGGGGATTATATTATGTAGTGGTAAGTAAACTAGCCTTCACAGAACAAAAGTGGTTTAAAAAATTATTGCAATGTAAACCACAGATTGGAAATAATAAGTTCTAGCTAACAGCAAGAAAATGCAGATATTTCTTTCACTCTTAATTCTAGCTCTTCATCAACTTCATTATGAGGTAATGGTAATCTAATCAGATCTGAACAGATGTCACAAATAAAATTCATTTTTTATTTGAATTAAAATTATCTTAAATAATAGATTTAAATCCATTATTGTTAATGATCACCTCACCCTAAATGTAAATTGTGCCTTAAAATTTTAGCTAATGACAATTTAAAGCCATCAGTAAATTAGCACAATATTTTAAAACTTAAGCTTTTGTTGCCAAAAATTTTTTTGCTTGTAAGAATTTTTGTATGTGCAGTAGACTTCAAGCTTGGAAACAGAATTTTTAAACTTGTTCTGAAAAAAATCTATAGTTTCAGGGGATTTTTAACCTATTAGTTAAAAACATGTACATTCCAGGGAGTTTGCAAGTACACATAATTGACATCAATGAGCTATACTGGAAAGCTTTGCATAATTGATGGAAAGGACTGAAAAATAGCACTTTACATGAGTATGTTTAATATCATTTGATTATAATATGATTGTCATGATTTAGTTAGTGAATCCAGCAATAGACTTCTTCCATTTGGATCCAAGTTATCTTCCTGAAGTATCTCTTTTTGTTATGACAGCCATTATAACTAAGTTTTGAAATAAAATGAACTTAGAACTAAGCCTTCAAATACCTATCACAAAATGTTAAACCAGTATTTTCAAAATAATAAAGTATATTCTGTCAGATTGATATCACAAAGATATTAACAATTTTTAAACATAGGTTTTGGTTTCATTAATAAAAATATCTAAAAATATTTATTGTGTCTATCATCTTTTTTTAATATGTTCAAAAGTATAATGTATTAGTATTGCTGTAGATTGATTTATGCTCAAATCTTTTTATAGTGAGGAGTACACAGACTGCTGATCTAATGCAGTATTGGTGGAACACTTAATTGATCATTCTAGAAAAGTTTAGAATGAGAAAAAATTACTTTTCTTTTTCATCCAGTGGTTTTTCTACTAGCCAGATGACACAAACGAGGTTAATAAAAGAAGGTCCCAGATATACCAACATAATAGCACTTTTTGTGCTAGCAAAAAATTGGAAATAAAGTGAGAATGCCCACCAATCAAGGAACAGTCAAACAAATTGTGGTACATGAATATCCAGGAATATTATTTTGCTGTAAGATGATAATTAAGGAGAATTCAGATGAATATGGAAAGACTTATGAAGTGATACAGAGTGATTGAGAGCCAAGAAAAGAGAATAGTAGACGTCAGTCACCTAAATGACAAAAATATTAAAAGGGAATAAACTTAATCTTGATTCAAAATTCAAAAGATGGAGACACAACCCTTCCCCAGGTAGAGAGAAGTGGTGAATTGTGAGTGTGTAGACACTGTATAAATTGCCTTAAGTTGTTACTTTGTCAGTTTCACTTAAGGGTTTCATTTGATTATAAGGCAGTGCTTACTGGGAAATGAATACAATATAAAATTATAACCTGAAGACTTAATGGTGTTTTTTCTTTATAGGGGGGGAGTTAGGTAAATCTCACACTGATTATCTTTTAACAATCAAGTATTAAGTGCCCTTGAGCCCTATATACAATAATTTAACATTATACTTTAGAGTTAACCAAAAAGATTGAGAGATTATGTTGTTTGAATAGGTGCTTTTCATTGGTGGGCCACCCCCCAACTTTTATTAGAGTCACATTCTAATATAAAGCACATATTTTTATGACAGGAATTAAAAAAAAATTTTGGCTAATGTATATTAGTTGAATGGCAAGACAAAAAAAAATTGTCATCTTAGTCCTTCATCCCTTTTGTGGTGACAGGAACTTTTAAAATGCCACAGGACTGTAAATGTAACTAATTAAGTATGCATCTTTATGATATTTTTCTTGGTTGGCTACATCATGGTGTCAGTGAAGTTAAGATTTCTGATATGATTTTGTTATGGGCCAATTGGCTTTGTTCCAGGGCTACATATGTAAACTTATCCTGACTGGCATTTTTGAAAATTGTTTAGGTAATAAACCAACCAGCCTAGTGCTAATGTTGCATTCTAAGAAGTCTTCCAATACACTGATTATGAAATTAGTGGCTTACTGGATATAGCACTGGGAATGGAAGTCAGGGAAGACCTGAGTTCAGATTTGGCCTCAGGACATCTAACCTAATAGTGTTGTGAGGATCAAACAATATAAATTTTCACAAAGTACCTGTTGCATAGTAGGCATCATATAAAGGCTTATTTTCCTTTCTTCCTCTCATTTGAGCTGAGCTCACCAACTTATAGAAGTGCAAAGATATATTAAAGAACATTAAGTCTGAGTATGGAAATTCCATCCACAACTTAGAATTGTAGAAAACTTAGTAACAATCTTGAGTTGTTGGATGACTCTTAAAGAGTCATCTCTTTTAGAAATTAAAAAAAAAACACCTCATTTTCAAATTGTGTTTGACAATTCTAATGCAGAAGAAAAGGGAATAGATGTAAAAACAGCAAGAACTTATCAAACCAGCTTAAATTTTTAAAAATGTATAGCAAATTTAAGTAAGAACAAATGATGAGGATAAATTTTGAGGAAAAAGTGGCATGATTCTTTGGTATTTTTAGAGTGTAGGGTAATAACAGCTGACAAAGGATCATAGATTTAGATCTAGAAGGGACCTTAGAAGCCGCCTAATTCTCTAATTTTGTAAATGAGGCTCAGAGAAGTAAAATGCCTTACCCAAGGTCACAAGTAGCATAGCGGCAGATTGAACCCCCAAGTCCTCTGACTTCAAATCTACTGTTTTTTTTCCTACTGCACCCCAGTAAAACTGAGGTCTTTGACAAGTACTAATGACAGTAAAAAAAATCTATGGCAGGTACTGTCAAAAACAAACATTTCCCTACATTCAAGAAGCTTAACATTCTACTTGAAGGGTACAACATGTAAACAGTAAGTAAATATAAAGTAATTTTAGGAGGGAAGAAGACTGCCTGAGCTGGGCTTTGGGGAATTTCTGGAAATGGAAAAGGGGTATGAATTCTAGACATGGAGGCTATTTGAGCAGAAACAGGAAATGCTGTTGTATGTAGAAGACTCACATTCTTTTTGGACAATTAGTATGGTTACATAGGTTCAGAACTAATTGTGTGGTTAGGCCCAAAGAATAGTCAGTAATGGTTTTTTCTCTTTGAAAGAAGGTCTTTAGTGAGGTATCCCAAGGATCTATGTTTGGCTTTGGAAATAAGACTTCTTACCAGTGGATAAAGGCACAGATTCCTTTATCCCTCCTACATAAAGTGTTGCTAAATACAAAATATTGAATGATATAGTTAGGGTCTGAAAATATTGATAAAACTAAATTAAAAATATAAAATTTACTTAAAAATTACTTTAAAATGGTACAAGATGGGAAAGACATAATTATCTTTCTCAAACTTTTAAATAATTCACTTTTCCACAGTGGAACCACTGCCAAACACCTTGGTTCTCTAATGTAAATTGAGGGAATTAGGTTGGTTGACTTCCCACTTTAGATCTGTGATCTTTATTTTTATTTTTATTTTTTTAAACCCTTACCTTCCATCTTGGAGTCCAATCTGTGTATTGGCTCCAAGGCAGAAGAGTGGTAAGGGTAGGCAGTGGGGGTTAAGTGATTTGCCCAGGGTCACACAGCTGGGAAGTGTCTGAGGCCAGATTTGAACCTAGGACCTCCCTTCTCTAGGGCCTGGCTCTCAATCCACTGAGCTATCCAGCTGCGCCTCCTCTGTGATCTTTAGAAAATAGAAACAGCACTAAAGGAGGTGAAGATACAAAGAACAGCTTGATCATACTATGTATTGAAAAAGTGTGTATTTTTAAGGATGTTTTTGAGACCTATAATTGGGAAACATTCCAAATAATTGAAGAATGTCAGTTTTATTATTACCATAGAAAAAGCAAATGAAGATCATTAGTAATTGTGTGCCTACTGTTTTACTGTTAAAAAGTCTTTAGGAGACACACACACATATGTATATATAGGCTTCTTAAAACTTCTTCAGCAGACTACATCTTCACAGTTGAATGCAAGGTGTTAGGAAATACAAGGTCCCACTATATTAATTTTTTTTAAGTTTATTAAAATCAAAATGGAATTTTTAAGACTATATATACTCCAATAGTATGTATTTTAAGATCACACAAGATTCTTTGCTGCACACATCCATAGAGAGAACCTCTTCTTCAACGTTTCCTGATTATAGACATCAAATAAGGCATCAACGGGCAGCCATATGTTGGCCACTTCTATGGAGGATCTCCAAATAGAAGTTGTCTTTACTATAAAGAACGAAATCATTCTCATGTTCCTATTTGCAGATGGCATCATGCTGATTGCATCAAGCACCAGAATACAAGAACTTATTAATGAAATCTGCAACCACTCAAGTTTGCTTAATATAATACTAAGAGTCTGCTCAGAAGAAAAACACATGGATGGAGAATGCCTATAGCTCAGACTCTTGACATGCATTTAGAAGGGGTGGCTCATTAAATTAATCCATTAAGTCAGGCTTTTTGTGTGTGTTGTGGGGGGGTGTTGTATTTGCATGCTAGACTACATGAAATTGTCCAGTCCCAGAATTGAATATGAGTGGCATGTGGACTGGATTGCATTTGGAAGCAGAGTAATTTTAGCTGTCCCAAGCTGCTTCTGGACACAAACTCATCTTTTTAATTCCACCACTTTTTGTTTTTACTCCACGTGCATTTACTCACATTTTCCCCTATTGAACCCTTGTAAATAATAGCTGTCAACAACCTGGTCTAACATTGTATGTAATATACTAAATGTGTAGCTCCTCAACCGTTACCAAGAGGAGGGAGATAACATCACTTTTCTTTTAGTGATACTAAAATGCATCATAGAAAACCACGATCTTTGAAGAACAAAATTGTATGTGGCCAGAAAGGAAATAAAGAAGTTATATTGTGGTTGTAAGTAGACTACCACATATATTACCAATGAGGATGTTCATGCAGGATGACAAAGAATTTCACTCAGGAAAATATAATATTGGAATAGGAGATGGACTTAGACAGCCTGAGTGTTGGCATTGGTAAATAATGTTAACAGACCTTGGAGAAGACTATTAACATATTGCAATAAATCTTCTGTAGAAGATGTAGAGAACTGCATATAAGAAGCCATGAATGGGCTACTATTAGAATAGTCATGCCATTGAGATCATGGATTCATTGAAGCTCTGCAGTACAATTCATTTAATATTGAGGACCAAATCAATGGGGGGAGGGTGAATCCATGGCAATTATACAGTGAAATACAAATATAGATTACAGGACCCCCTTACTCACAGATCTTGAAACCTAGTTGGGGATGGCAGGAGGGCAGTGGCAGTGTAAGCCATACACAGATTACTTACATAGTGTGATTAGAGTTTAAAAGTGGTGAAATAGTAATATGAGTTGTACAGTTGGCAGAGAAATCTATTTGTAGGGCATCCACCCAAATCAATACCCTGTCTAATCCTTATTTCATAAGAGACCTATAACTTCATAGTCCAAGTTGGTTTCTGTGCCCATACCAAGTACTTGCAGTCAAGACATAGGCAGACTCAAGAAGTCTTATTTTGATGCACAGCTTTACAAGGAGAATCTTACAGAGTTCTGGGAAACCCAGCTATAGGACTGCCCTTTGACTTTCGATAAGCATTTTAAGAAATTTGGTAAAAGTGAAAAGTATTTTTATTACTGATTGGCTAACAAATATATTGTAGAAATTTGTGTCCATAAGGATTTTCTTTTAATTTTTGTTGCCAAGGATTTTAGAGTTATATTTGAGACTGAAAAAAATTTTTGTCTTAGAAGAAAGCTTCCAGCATCTATATGAAATTTTCTTTGTTTTCCTTGTCTACTCTTTTTATTGATTGGTTTGTAGTTTTTATTAATGTATTAGTGGTTTTGGCAAGAAGCTACATTGTTATTTTTTTTTTTTAAACCCTTGTACTTCGGTGTATTGTCTCATAGGTGGAAGATTCGTAAGGGTGGGCAATGGGGGTCAAGTGACTTGCCCAGGGTCACACAGCTGGGAAGTGGCTGAGGCGGGGTTTGAACCTAGGACCTCCTGTCTCTAGGCCTGAAGCTACATTATTTTTATCAGTGATTATGCCCTTTCCTGATCCTCTTGTATCTTTACTGCCTAATCATCTTCCTCCTCTTTATGTGGTGAAGAATCTAGCAGAATTTTAAAATTAGGTTAAGAAATTTAAAGTTGATTATTCTGAAGATTTGTTTAATATTTAGTGAATACTTGTTCAAATGTTCAAGATTTGTCTCACAATTAGCTTTTTATTCCTAGAATATTTAAAAATAATACTGTATTAGCAGAGATGTTTTATAGACAGTCTTCAGTTTGGGAAATAACTGGGTCAAAGGCCTTTTTTTCCCGACCTGGATTCTAGTTTCTCCATATTTGGTTGAGGGGAGAAGGATGGGAAATCAGCATAGTAAATATCAAGCAGGTGAAATTTAGAGACAAGATAGAAATATTGCTTTTAGGAAAAGCTCAAGTTGATTACAAATTGTTTAACAGTTAAATTTAATATTCTAATTTCTCCCATTTAGTGCTAAGAGAAACTAAATCTTATTCTATTTTACAAGTATTCATTACCTGCCATAGCACTCAAATTAGACATACAATCTGGGGCTGTTAACCCAGATTGGGGAATTTCAATTTAGTTAGAGAAACAAAACAGATATACTAAGATAACTTGGAAAAAAGAAGAAATAGTTAGAAAGTATAAAAAATTAACTTCAAAATACTAGATTGTGAATTTGGGAGCCTAAGGTTCATTTGTGTAATTTACATAATACCTTATACATAGTAGATGTTTGCTTAACAGTTAAAACAGCTGCAAGCATTGATTAGCGCCTATTGCATGCAATGCACAGTGCTAGCTTCTGGGCATACAAAGGCAAAAAGAAAACCTTCCCTCAAGAAATATACATTATATTGGGAAAAGGGGGGTAAAATTAGTACTGATAGATAAATACAAGATAATTTTGGGAAGGAGAGAGGATTAACAATTAATTGAGGCTTCATTTCAAGAAGATGGAATTACTTGTTTGAAAGTAGTAAACAATTGCAGTGTTCAGGAAGGGAATTAATAGGGGAGGAAAATAATATAGGGAAGTAATGATTGAAAAGAAGGTTGGAGCTAGGTTATGAAAATTTTAAATATAGGAGTTTTGTTTTTATAGTGGCAAGATAGCCATAGAAGCTTCTTGAGTAGAATGAAAGAAGATAATTTTGGCAGCAGTTTAGATGATCATTTGAAGAGAAGAAAGATTGGAAGAAGGACAATTAAATTAGGTCATAGTCTTAGATGTAAAAGGGGACCTTAGAAACCATTCCATTCAATTTACAGATGAGGAAATTAATGCCTAGAGTATTTAAATGAAATGATTTGCCCAAGGTCATACTGTTAAAATAAGAAATAGAATTCAAAACCATGTCCTTTGATTAAAGAATCATCAGCTATATTGCCCCCCCAGTTCAAAAGTCCTTAATGTGGTTCAAGTGACGAGGGTGGTAGCTTTGTGAGAGGAAAGAAGATGATGGATATGAGAGGTGCTGTAATTAAGAAAACTCAATTTGGGGGGTTATGGAGAAATGTGCACATGTGTGCACATACACACAGCTAATGGAGTAAGCCAGAAGCATTATGGAACTCTCCATAGAAAGAATGAAGTTAGGAAGGGGGGGGGTAGGGGGATGTTTAGGGGGAAAGATAAGCCCAGGTTTTTGAGTTTGAGATAACTATAAGACATACACTTGAAGATATCTAGCATATAGCTGATGCTAAAATGGTACTCAGGAAATTAATGAGGTGAGATATGTAGATTTGGTAATTCATGTAGAAATAATTGAGAAAGAGATGGAATCCTTTGCTGAGAGGAGTGGGAGGGAGGATGGTGATGTGGGTGCTTTGAGGAAGAAGAAAATGCTTGGATCAGTCTTTAGGAATTGTGGTAAGGCTAATCAAGGAAGAATAAAAGGATTGAAAGATTGTTACAGTGAAGCTCCAATTGAATTTATTTTTATTTTTTTCTTATTTATTTATTTGTTTATTTGTCTATCTATCTATCTATCTATCTATCTATCTATCTATCTATCTATCTATCTATCTATCTATCTATCTATCTATATCTATCTTATTTTTTGGGTATTAGAACCCTTACCTTCTGTCTTGGAGTCAATACTGTGCATTGGCTCCAAGGCAGAAGAGTGGTAAGGGTAGGCAATGGGGATCAAGTGACTTGCCCAGGGCCACACAGCTGGGAAGTGTCTGAAACCAGATTTGAACCTAGGACCTCCCTTCTCTAGGCCTGGCTCTCAATCCACTTAGCTACCCAGCTGCCCCGCTCCAATTAAATTTAGAAAAGATGGATTCATTCATCATAGCTCTGTGACTTTATTCTGCCCATCATGAGAGTGTTATTATTATTATACAACATTCAGCTTCTTTATTGTTGTTGTTTCCAATTACTGTTTTCCAGGATCATCTTGTACCATTTTGTATCAGTTCATATAAATATTTCCATGTTTCTCTAAATTCTTCATACTTATTTGCCCCATAGTCTTATTACATTTGTATGCTGCATTTTGTTTCGCCGTTACCAAAATTCTTGGTTATCTACCTTGGATAATTAGTTACTGAATGAATTAATTAAATTTCAAAGATAAATAGAGATTGTTGAGTAAGGAATGCAATGGTAAGGTATATAAAGTATGCCTAGAATTGCAGAGTTTGAATCTTGAAGGATTTGATAAAGATAAGCAAAAATTATGTAATTTCTTAAAAATCTACAGTAACTCTAAAAAGCAAAACCAGGACCCTTATAATAGCCCTCAGAGTAAAAATCCAGACATTTAAAACCATATTCTCTCTCCCTCGATTCTTTGTTAGCTTGTGGTGGTTCAGTCATTTTTTAGTCATGTCTGACTCTTTGTGACCTTATTCAGGGGGATTTTCTTTGCAAAGATACTGGAGTGTTTTGCCATTTCCTTCCCATGCTCATTTTACAGATAAGGAAACTGAGGCACTCTTTCCATTGTACCACCTTGCTCTCCCATCCTTAGCTTACATTCTGCTTTTAGCAAATTGATAGACATTATTAAGCACCTATTATGTTAAAGGCTGGGCAAAACTAGATGTCCTTTATATATATATATACATCTGCGCAACAAAACTAGGTATGAAAGAACAAACTTGTTTTGCCTTTATTATAGAGTAGCAGTACGAACTGATCTATATTTCATTTAGAACATTGGTAATAATTTTTAAAAAGCTCACATTGATAAAGAGTTCTTGGTTTGCAAAATATCCCATACTTTATGTTGCATTTAAGATTTCAGGCAGTATGGCATTAATGAGAGAGAGGCAAATTCAAGCTGTCGCCATCATCTTTAAGCAATTTATGATGGCACTCTGATATATTCGTATAACAATGGAACCAAGAACCATAGTTTTTAAAGTTGGAACAATATTTTCCATCCCATCTTCATCCTGTAGCCTAACATTCTAAACAGCAAAATCAGAGTAATTTTAGCTTTTTTTGGAAAGAAAAGCAAAACACGATGCTTTTCTAATGGTCACAGAGAAGTTATGCTGCCAGCATTAAAATTTTTAATTTCCTGACTTTTGCATCTAAGGTTAATTAACTGAACCTATTGACCTTAGTCATTTAATTAGATATTTGCATATTTAACTGTTAACTTCTTACTCAGGAAGACAGCAAGGTGAATGGAGTTCTGGGCATGGAGTCAGAATGATCTGAGTTCGTATGTGGGCTTTGATACTTCCTAGCTCTGTGATTCTGGGCAAGTAAGTCACTTAACCTCTTTGCCTCAGTTTTCTCAACCGTAAAATGAGGATTAATACTACAAACCTACTGCCCAAAATCATTATGAGGATCAAATGAGATGATTATTTATAAGGCACTTAACACCTAATAAATGCTTATTTCATTTTTTCCTTTCCTTCATCTTCAATATTTTTCACTCATCCCTCATTTCCTGTATTCAGTCAACTGATAAGCTTTGCCAGTTCTGCCTCCTTAGTGTCCATTCCCTTCTGTCTACTCACAGGGCTACTGCCCTCATCACCTTTTGCCCAAACTAGTATCCTACTTGGACCCCCTTCCCCTAGTCTCTTCCCCTCTCCAATCCATTTTTTTCTCACTGCTGCCAAGTTAGTCTTTTTAAAGCATAGTTCTGACATGCCACATACCTACTCAAGAAGTGCAGGTGGCTCCTTGTCCTTAGGATAAAATACAAACACCTCTGCTCAGCATTTCAGGCTCTGCAGTATCTGGCTCAGGGCTGATTGCACATCCATCCCCTTCAGGAATTTTACATAGCAGCAGCTGACCTACTTGCTGTTCCCTGTACAGGCCTTTCTAATCTTGTGTCTTTGAGCTTTTATACAGTTTGTACCCCATACCTGGAATCGAATTTTCTGAAAGGACTAGCTCAAGTATCTCTCCCTACATGAAGCCTGTCCTGAATTTTCCCTATCCCTCAGTTGTTTATGCCCTCCCTCAGTTCTAGAAATTACTTTTTGTGTATTTACTTCTCTGTGTACATGTATTCTAGAAGCAGACAAGAGTAAAATATTAGTGCATAAAGCTTAACAACTGCACCATAATTCTTGACACCTTGGTTTTTGTAGAGGCATAAGAATTTAATGATTTTCATTTTTGCCCCATTGTTCCACCTAACCGTCTGGAATTTACGAACAGAACAAGAGCTGGGTGGGGAGGAAGAGTTTCAGAATAAATGTTTGCATATTTTGCACACAATATTCTCAATTTTATTTGAGTGCATTGGTATATACAAATCTGCATGTTTTCATTAAAAATTGGGTTTTATGTGACTAGGCAATTTTATGGTGAGTAGTTCTGACTGGACATCTCTTCCTCCTCAGTCTCAGAGAGCCATATAAAAGAGGAAGAGACAAAATTCAGCCAAATGAATATTTTTAAAATGTGATGATATATAGAATTTTCTACATTTGTGGTTCCTCTTTTACATTTTTTTTTAAACCCTTACCTTCCATCTTAGAATGAGTACTCTGTATTTATTCCAACGCAGAAGAGGTGTAAGGGCTAGTAGGTGGGAATTAAGGGGATTAAGCCCAGGGTCACATGGCTATGAAGTGTCTAAGGTCAGATTTGAACCCCCAGGATTTCTCTCTCCAGGTCTGGCTGGATACCATCTGAGCTACCTACCTTTCCCTGCTCCTCCAGCTCCCATTTATTTTTACACAAGAGTTGGGAGAGGTTCTTTCTCATATCTTTTGTGGGGCCAAGCTTTCTTTGGTATAATCTCAAATTATTCAAGTTTTGTAGTTATTCTTTCCCTGTACATCAGTGGTTCCGAAACTTTTTTTGGCCTTCCGCCCCCTTTCCAGAGAAAATATTACTTAGCCCCCTGGAAATTAATTTTTAAAAAATTTTAATAGCAATTAATAGGAAAGATAAATACACCTGTGGCCATCACCACCTCCCTGGATCGCTGCAGCACCCACCAGGGGTTGGTAGCACCCACTTTGGGAATCACTGCTGTACATTCTTGCCCTGATTGAATATGTTGTTTTCTAAGTTCTGCTTACTTTGTATCAGTTCATAGATGTCTTTATATGCTTCTCTGTATTAATAATATTTATAATTTCTTACAACATACTACTATTCCATTATATTCATCTAATATGGTTTGGTTTTTAGCCCAAAGGGTTTTAAAAGACTGTGAACTTCTAACTTCGATATTTTTATAATTGATTTCCTATGAACTTAAAAGACATTCTGAAAAGAGGTCCCTAGATTTCACTAGACTGCCCAAAGAAGCCTAGCCCCAAAACAAATTGAGAACCTCTCATTTAGACATTCTCCAAGCACTAGACTTCTACTTTGTTTCTAGTTCTTTCTTGCCACCAGAAGTGCTGATATAAATAAATATTTGATGCATAAGGAAGAAGTACTTTTCTTTATGTCATTGACTTATTTCAAGGCTTTTCCCTCAAGGTAATCTCTTGGGTCAGAGGCTATAGACATTTTAATTACTTTCTTAGCATAATTCAAAATTGCTTTCCAGAATGGTTGGACCAATTCATACCTCCACCAGCAATGAATTAATATGACCTTTTTCCCACAACCCTTCCCAGCATTAACTTCATTTCTTTTGAAATCTTTGCTAACTTCCTGGGTGTGATGTAAAACCTCAAATTTGTTTTGATTTGCATTTCTCTTACTATGTGGTTTGGGTCATTCTTTCATTTAGTTGTTAATTGTTGGCAGTTCTTTTTTATAACTATTTTCATTTTGTTTGACCACTTATAAATTTGATAAATAAAAATTCCTGTTTTCTCTGTATCTGTGCTGTCAGACCCTTACCAGAGATTGACACAAAGGTATTTTTTACCCATTTTAACTATTTTCCTTTTCCCAGTTGCATTAATTTTGTCTATACAAAAGCTCTTCAAATTCATGTCATTAATGCTAACTATTTTGCCTTTAGAAATTGCCTATCACTTTATTTGGTTAAGTATTCACTCAAAGACACTGCTGAGAAAAGTACCAAACCGGTTCTCTTCTAATTTTTTAGTAGGAAGATCTTTAACATTCAGGTCATGTATCTTTTTTTAATTACTTGTGACATATACTGTGAGATATCAGTCTAAACCACATTTTTGCCACACTGCTTTTCACTTTTCCCAACAAATATTGTCAAATATGGAATTCTTTCCTGGATAATTTATGCTTTTGAATTTATCTAGTTACTAGGTTATTGAGTATATTTCTGATTCTTCCTTGTCTTCTTGTTCCATTAATCTATTAGAGAAAAGTAATTATTGACTCCACTCTTCCAACTTGATCCTTCTTGCTTTCAAAAGTAATTTAAGAAGCATTATCAACACTTGATTTCCAATAATTTGCCAGATGCCTAGAGAATGCTGGCTCTAGTCTTGGCTGAGTAGACACACACAGTCCAAATTAGTAAATATTTCTATAAAAGCTTTTTGGACTGGCCTTAAAGCATAATGTTTTGTGAATGGAATCCCTTATTTTAGTGCTCTAAACAGAATCTTGGAGATGCTTTGCTGCTAAATCTGATTTGTTGTTCTGTTGGATAGGGTGGTGAGTCAATTACACTAGCCAATAAGTAGTATAGCTCTTTTTATTCAGTGTCCTCAGAAAGCCAATACCTAAGCAGTTTTGTAGAAAAACTGGCTTTCTTTCCTAACCCTTTCCAAATGGCAAATTTTTTATTACTTTTTTTATAGGCCCAGAACTAGAGGATACAGAAAGTACAATATAGGATTTCTTCACACAAGGATCTTTTCGTTCAGAAGACAAAATGTAAATGAAATAGTTTAAATATTCATCAAATGTTTATTAAGCACTTCTTGGTGAAAAGTACTATGCCATAACACAGTGATAAATTTGCAGTGAACCCTTTTCTCAAAGAGTTTACAATCTGATCAGAATTGGTTTAGGGAAATGTGTACAAATAACTAATATAAGGGAGAATATGATAAATAAAAAGGGGAGTGATGTAAGCACAATGCTATAAGGAGGGAAGAGATAATTTCATCTGAGGTTGTGGTCAGGGAAGACTTAATGGAATAGGAAGCACCTAAGTTGGGCTTTTGAAGGAAGGGTGGGAATTAGGCAAAACTAAATAAAAGATCAGAGCATTTCAAGTGTGAAAGACAATATGAACAAAGACAAAGTAATAGGAGAGGAGAAAAAAGTCTGATTTCTAAGGAAGAAGAGTATGAATTAAAGTTGGGCATATTGAAGCCAAATTTTAGTTACAAATATCAGGATGTTATGTTTAATTTGGTAGGCACTGGAAAGCCATAGAAAGAATTAAGATATAAGTGACATAATCACAGTGGATCATTAGAAAGATTACTCAGGCTGAAGCATAAAGAATGTTTTGGAGAGATGTCTTAGGATTATAAGATATTAGATGTCATCTCCTCCAACTTCTCCATTTTGCAAATAATATAACAATACCAAAAAAATCAAAATGACTTGCCAAGGCCACATAGTCAATGGCAGAGGTAGGATTTGAACTCCAGCCCCCTGATTTCACTTTCAGTGATCTTTTCTTTGTACTACATGGAGACAGCAAGATCACAAGAGCTTAAAGAATAGAAATTGTACTGGGAAAAAAACCCTCAAGCAAACATAGGAAAGATTTATAAAGAGGTCAGTTCTGAAGAGAGATAAATTCTCAAGATATCTAAAGGGAAGATAAGATATCAAAGACAAGAAGAAAAAAACTTTGACTTTAATAATTGCCTTATTTGGTTTCATGGCTTGAGTTATTAAAGCAAAGACATAGGTTGTAGATTTATAGGAAATTGGTACTCAAGAAGTGAGGACAAATGAGCTTTATCATGCAACACAGCAAGCAGACCAAAAAAAGCATACACATGCAGTGTCTGAGGATACAGGCAGACATAGGTTTGACTCTATGGATGCAAGAAATTCACCCAGCTCAAGGAGAAGGAGGTATGTCAGGAAAAGTACATTATCAAAAGTGGGGCTCAAACAGAAAGTTTTATATCCTAGAAATAGGCTTGATTGAGAATAGGTGGTTGAGGCCAAATGTGTGTGTGTGGGGGCATTCCTAATCCGATCCAGATGTGATAGAGAAATACTTAGGATCATTTACTGATACCAGGCTTGGGTGGGGAGATTTTCTTTAATTGGACCAGAAATTGGGTGAGGATTTGAGTTGATTGTCTCTGGCAGCAGAAAAGGCGTGGCTTATAGGCTGTTGCAGTGGGTTAGAAGTTTTATCTAATCATAATCTTTGAGCACAGGGTAAAATAGGTCACAACAGTGGGAAAAATATAAACTTATTTGTCATTTCATATATGTTTTCTGAGCTTTAGGACAACTTAGCCTGAGTCCTATCATTATAACTATAACTGTAAAATAAAACAATATGAAAATCACAATTACCACAGTAATTCCAAAAAAAGGGGGTGGAGGTAATAGAGGGAACCTTACTTACTCATGATTACTTCTCATTATTATAAAATGTTTATGAGAATAATTTGTATAACTCATTGAGGGCATCCTTAGATAATAGTAGTTGAAGAAATTGAGCACATTTTTGTAAGCAATAACCTATGATGCACCCTATTTTCCCTGCTATGTAATCAGCCAAAAGCTGAAGAGGATTCAAGATACCATTGTAGTTATTGTTATATATGCAGTATTGACTGTATAAAACAATGGACTTTGATTTCTGTAGAATAAAATGCCACCTTAAAGATTTTCTGTTATGCCTTTGTCCAGATCATTGATAATACTATTCAGCAATACAGGGCCAAGCAAGCACAAGTACAAGGGTTAAGGGAATTTTTCACTACAGGTGCCACTCGTAGTTGCTATTGATCTATTATTGGTAATGGATTTAGTCATTAAATTAGTTCTGAACTATCTAACTGTATCATATCATCATCATTTTGTCCACAAGGATTAGTCATCCTACAAGCATTTATTAAATGCCAACTATTGCCAGGCATTGTCTAGGGAATGGAGATTCAAATACAAAAAATTCTAAGGTAACTTTTAACAAAAAGGACTTACAGCTTGAAGCTGATCAGAAAATTCCTCATGTAGGAGATGGTACTTGAGCAGAGTTTTGAAGGAAATTAGGGTTTTTAAGAGATAAGGAGGAAAGAAGATGTAATGAATTAAGGGGGGGAAAGCATTTATTAACTGCTTACAGTGTACAAAGCACTGGGAGTACAAATAGAAGAGTTAAGACAGGTTATTCTGTCAAGGAGCTCATATTCTAATGAGGTAGACAAAACAAAATATAAAAATTTTTACCTACATGTCAGGTGGAAAGGGAGCAATAGTAAAATAGATAGTGCCTCTTCTTCAATTTCATTTCTACTGATTTTGACAGTATGTCAAATACTTAGTTGTATGATCACTGTGGTTTAAAAGCAATAAAAATTTTAATTGTGTTCTGTGGTCCAATTCTTTGTAGATTGTTTATTTCATCACTAAGTTTTGTGGGAAAGGGGTTTGAATAATTTTATAAGTATAAATGGTACTGAAAACCATTATTTCTGCCATATTAGTCAGTTATATAAGTTAATAGTGACAACCTGGACACTTAGCTCATTGTGTTGCCAGAATCAAGTGAAAAGGAACCATTTTTTAATGTAGAATATTTTAGAATCATTAAGTGTTGGAGCTGAATAATACCCTTTTATTAAAAATCCAATTTAACTTGCATTTTTATGGCAGTATTAAAAGATAGTTTTTGAAATATGCATTCAAACTTAATTGTATTTGAAGTTATCCAATGGGATATAATTGAATATTTGTTGCATTCTTGTGTGTGTGTGTGTGTGTGTGTGTGTGTGTGAATTTCAGTAAGATAGAGTCCATGCCAAGATTGTTTTTCTCTCCGGATAACTCAACATGACAGTGCCCAGCTGGGGCTGGAGCTATATCCATGCAGTTGAAAAACCAATCCTAGCTCCATTTGTTACAAGTATCCCTTTATGTTTGAGTTTGGGGATGTGAGAGTGGCTAGTCTGTTGAAAAACAGCAACTCATCTTGAGTACTTTCTGCTAGGAAATAATTTGTCAAAGCATAAGAAGTCTGGATCCTCTTAATTTATGTTGACCTATGTAGCAAAGTCCTAGTCAAAGATTATTAAGAAGGTTTTTATAGATTCATTAAATTGGAAAATAGTTACATAAGGACAAGATTTTTTTTTCCCTGGAGTTCCTAACCATCTTTCTACCCTTCAAGAACTAGTAAGTTGAGGGACAACTAGGTGGTATAGTAGGTAGAACATCAGGTCTGGAGTCAGGAGGTCCTGAATTCAAATTTGACCATGGGCACTTCCTAGCTGTGTGACACTAGACAAGTCACCTAACCCCAATTGACTAGTCCTTGTCTTTCTGTCTTAGAGTTTTTACTAAAACAGAAAGTAAGGGCTTAAAAAAAATAAATAAAAAACCAAATAATATCTGGGGGCAATTGGGTTGCTTAGTGGATTGAGAGCCAGGCCCAGAGACAGGAGGTCCTGAGTTCAAATATGGCCTCAGACACATCTTAGCTGTGTGACTCTGGGCAAGACACTTGACCTCCATTGCCTAGCACTTACTGTTCTTCTGCCTTAGAACCGATACACAGTATTGATTCTAAGACATAAGGTAAGAGTTATCTAGAAGGGCATAGGAATAAATGAATCCTTCCTTAATATGATAAGTGTTATTTGTTTAAAGGGCATCTAGATGGTGCAATGGATAGAATGTCAGGCATAGAGTCAGAAAAACCTGAGTTCAAATCCAGACTTGGACATCTGTGTGACCCTGGGCAAGTCATTTTACATTGTTTGCCTTGGTTTCCTCATTTGTAAAATGAGCTGGAGAAGGAAATGGCAAACCACTCCAGTATCTTTGCCAAGAAAACTTCAAGTGGGATCATGAAGAGTCAGACACAAGTGAAAAGACTGAACAACAAATTTAGATTTCTATCTAATATCAAGATCCAATGTTATATGTAATGGAAACAACTAGAAATCTTTCTAGTAAGATCAGGAATAAAGCAAAACTATTTATTATCACAATTATTATTCAATATAATGCTAGAGATACTAACTCTAGTGGAAAGTCAAGAAAAACCTGTTGAGGGAATGAGGATAGGCAAAGAGAAAACACAGTTATTGCTTTTTGCAGATGATACAGTGTTTTACTTAAAAAACCTAGAATTTCAGCAAAGTTGAAGGATATAAAATAAACTAGTATAAGTCATCAGCATTTCTATCTAATCCCAACAAAATCTGACAGGAAAAGATAGAAAAAAATTCAATCTATAGACTCCTCAAAATTTTAAAATATGTAGTGTTACAAAAGATACATACTGAAATAGTTATAAACATTTTAAAAGTTCATAAACCTCAAGTTAAAAACTTTATTTTAGGATGATATTACTTTAGTTCAGACAGGTAGTGATAAGGACCTATCTTATGTTAGTAGAAGTGAAAAGAGAGAGAAGAAATAATGAATGAGAAAGATATATTCACTTAAACAATAAGCACCATTGTTTGAGCATTGTGTTAAAGAGGTTGAGTGAATGAGAGAAGTAGCCAAGTTGTAGAGAGATTTGGGGGAGAAGGTTTTCTTTAATACTACTGTGGTTGATTGTCTACATTCATAATTGAGGAAATGCTAAATTTCAGCCAGAAGTTAACGAAAATAATTTTTTCCTACTCAGTTCACAGATGCCCTGAAACATCTTTGTAGATCTTATATAGGGACTTAGGAACCACAGATTAAGAACCCCTTTTGCTCATTTCCTTAAAATATGTCTAATGGACCATTTTTGTATGAGGTGGTTTTGTGCATTGAAATTTACTTGGAATTTAGAATCTATCAGGTCCAAAAAAGTATGCATACCTTCTTTCCAGCCAAGTAATAGTAACTAGCAGTTTAATCTTCACAACAATCCTGGAAGGTAGGTGCTATTATCCTCATTTTTACAGCTAAAGAAACTGAAGCATATAGAGATTTAAGTGAATTAGGTTGCCCAGGGTCATAGGACTAGTAAATAGGTAAGAATTAATTTGAACTAAGGACTTTCTGACTCTCAAGTTCAGGACTATTTCCTCTGTACCTTCTAACTACTATTTCTCTGAATCTAAAAATACTTTGGAAAGTGAGAAAACTACTCTTTCAAGGTAGTAGAAAATAGCACTTTTTTATATTCCAATAATATTTACTACAGATAATCAGAGAAGGATAGCAGTTTTTCTTTTTTAAACCCTTACCTTCTTAGAATCAGTACTCTGTATTGGTTCTCAGGCAGAGTGGTAAGGGCTAGGCAATGGGGGTTAAGTGACTTGCCCAGGATCACACAGCTAGGAAATATCTGAGGTCAGTTTTGAACCTAGGACCTCCCATCTTTAGGCCTGGCTCTCAATCCATTGAGCCACCCAGCTGCCCCCAGTTTTTCTAAGTAATATATAATTAGTGAATGAATTCAATTTTTGCCTCTGAGCACTTTGGAAAGTAGAGGTTCATATTCCTCTGCCTTTCCCAGCAAACATTAACAAAGAATTAACATTAGTATTTTTTTGGAGAAAAAAGTTTAAAATTGCCTTTTATCATTGAGCCTTCATTTCCCTTTTCCTGTCTTTTTTTCACTCCACCTCCAAGGTAAGTCAGTGGAAGAAAATTAAGTCCTTTTACCTTTCACAAAGATATTCTATAACTACAGTATTATACAGTGATGGTGCTCACTGTAAGATATATGATGCATTCTGATACATCAGAGATTAATAATGTTCAGTGTAAACTGAATGGGTCTTGATTTTTTTAAAATTAGTACTCTAGATATGGTAAGCTGTTAACTATAAATAGAAGTTTACTTACAATCAGCAAATCTAATGGGGAATATGAATCACTTATGAAATTGTCAAATAGCTAAGATTTCATCAAATAAAGTGGGAGTTATCAAGAAGATTGCCATTCTTAATGTACTTTTTCTTTCAGGTTCTGAAAAACTTTAGTATGACTGTTCAGAAAACATTAATGAAAATTTCAAGACATACTTCTCCCCAGTGAGTACACTTTGGTTCTCTTATACTCATTCAGAAATTTGGCTTTATTCAAAAGAATAGGCATGATTTCTATCGGGGGGAAATTGTCTTATAATCCCCCAAGGATATCACTTTTTTTCCTATGATCTTAATAAATACTTTGAATTTACTTTAACTTAAAAGCGGGAATCATAAGATAATAGATTTTGACCCGGAAGGGATCTAAAGAATTATCTAGGCCAGTGATGGGCAAACTACAGCTGGAGGACCAGATGTGGCCCCCTGAAATGTTCTATCCTGCCGTGAGACATTATTCCTAATCTGACGAATTCAATGAGTAGATATAATATAATGAAACTTTGAAAGAGTTGCCTTAGAAATAAGACTGACAGATGAGCATTTCCTTTCCTTTGGCCCCCCTCTTTAAAAGTTTGCCCATCACTGATCTAGACCTATATTCTCATTTTAAATATAAGGATACTGAATCCCAGAAAAATTGCTTGCACCAAGTTGATAGGTAGGAGAGTCAGGATTTGAACCTACATCCTCCAACTTCAAATCTAGCATTCTATTCCCTGTACCACAGTATAACTCCAGGTTAACCTGTCATAAAAAAAAATCATTCTTGAATTTGTAGAATTTAGTTTTGCCAAGAAATCTATACTCTTAAATATCTCCACATATCAGAAGGGATGCAAGAAATGTTTCAAAAGAATAATTCATGGTTCTTTAGTGATAGATTCCATATGACAAAAGTGAGGAAAGATTTTTCAAAAATGACTCATTTCCTGGTTAGATGATGTAAAATGATGATATCATTTGGAGAAAAAATAGGAGTTTGGTGGGTTGTTAGTGAGGCAGGGACAAGAAAGATTGGGTCTAATGTGGACAATATAATGGAAAAGATTCTACCTGATCATTCCACCAGGAAATAAGGATTTCTCCTTTGCCCTTTTGTTCTACTTGCTAGCTAAGAGGATCAGTCTCACACTGTTGGAAGTGGTAGTGACCTATATAATTCTCCTGTTTTCCTTTACCATTGAAGACCTTTTAATCTTAAGTTTCAAAACAATAAAGCTTTTTCAGGAGACATGTTTCAAGTTTTAAGGTCTGTCTCACCATTATTTAATTTCCCTCTTAAAAATACAGGGAGGGGGCAGCTGGGTAGCTCAGTGGAGTGAGAGTTAGGCCTTAGAGACAGGAGGTCCTAGGTTCAAAGCTGGCCTCAGCCACTTCCCAGCTGTGTGACCCTGGGCAAGTCACTTGACCCCCATTGCCCACCCTTACCACTCTTCCACCTATGAGACAATACACCGAAGTACAAGGGTTAAAAAAAAAATACAGGGAATAGAGATTATGCCATATTAAAATTAATTGAAGGAAATTATAAGAGAAGTCCTTGACATTCATTATAACTGTTTTCAAGTATTTGAAAGAATGTTATTTGCTGGGAGCTAGTCTTGACATTTTTTTGTTTTATTGCTTTCCTAGTCATTTTAGTGGCATCCCAGTTCATTAATTTGTTCTCTCCTTTTTGATGATAAAGATATTTAGTGATGAGTTTTTTTTATATGATCTTTATTATTTAGGGCAGTGATGGTGAATCTATGACATGGTTTCCCAAGATGGGACACAGAGCACTCTTTTTGGGCACTCCTCTTCCTCTCTCCATTGCAGCTTAGGACATTCTTTTCACATCCCCCTACCCTCTGCCCAGTAGCCCAATGAGAGTGCATAGGGGGTAAGGTCAGCAGCTCATAGGTGGCATTGCTGTAGTGGAGCTGAATGGACATTCCTTACTTCACCTACCCCTCTGCCCAACAGCCCAATTGGAGTGTTTCCTCCCTCCCCCGTTGTGGGGCAAAGGGGGGCCACCTGGCACTTGGGGAGGGTGGCACAGCACTCGGGTCTATAAGGGATAGGGTTCGGGCAGGGCCTGGCACTCCATCTCTGAAAGGTTTGCCATCACTGATTTAGGGCATCTTTGTGGTAAATCTGTGAGATGTTCATCTAAATCTAATTTCTGCCAGCTTTTAATTTTCTCTACAATTCTTGTTATATGGTGAGTTCTTTCCTAGGTAATTTGTTTTCAAGATTTTTGAACAATGGGTTACTTAAGTTCACTTATTTCTGATTTTTCCTCATCTAGTCTATTCTACTAAACTACTTATTAAATTTTTATCCACTGAGAAATTTTGATAACTGTTTTATAATATGGTTTGAAGACTAGAAGTGCTATTCCCATATCATTCTTGATCTTCATGATTTCTCTTGACATTCTAGATCTTTTGAAAAAGAATTTTGTTATTTTGTCTAATTCTATAAAGTTACTTTCTTGATAGTTTGTATGTTATGGCATTACTATAAATTAGTTTGAGTAGTTTTGTCAATTTTATTATATAGACATGGCTCAGAACTGAAGAAATGGTACTGTTTTGGTCTGTTTCTTGTCATATCCTATTGCATTAATTTGTAGACAACAAAAAACCAAATTTTTTGTGAGACCCATTTCCTTCTTTCATCCCTATAGATAGTCTTGTAGAGACCCCAAACATAAGTTTACTAACGGATCACAGTAGTGATCCTTGTACAGTCGTGCAAAACAAATTCCCTCAGTAGCCATGTCCAATATCTCATTCTGCACCAAGTCCAGGGGTAGGTCATTGTATTGATCAGAGTTTTCCAGATTGCCTTTGCAAAATTGTTGTCATATTATATACTTTGTTTATAATATCAGTTCATATAAGTCTTGCTAGGTTTCTGAAGTTATTCCTTTCAGTATTTTTTGATCACATTAATATGCCATCATATTCATAATGCCATAATGAATTTTGTTCAGTCATTCTCCTGTTGATAAGTCCTCCTTTAGTTTCCATTTCTTTGACACTACAATAAAAGCTGTTAGGAGTATATTTGTATATATGGCTCCTTTTCCCCCTTTCTTAACTGACATCATTATTAGGGTCAGAATTCATAACTTTAGGGATATATTTCTAAATTCTACAATCCACAGCCCTGCCATCAGATGTGCCTCCTTTCCCAAAGTCCTTCTGAAATTTGCCATCTTTTTTTTGTCACCTTTGCCAAACTGATGGGTTTTAGGTAAAATTTAAGGGTTGCTTTCATTTGCATATCTTTAATAATTATTTATTTAGACTGCTTTTTTCTATGACTATTGATTGCTTGTATTTCTTAAGAAATGACTGTTAATATCCTTTGATATTATTGATTTTATTCTTACAGATTTAAATCTTATCCTTATATAATCTTGGAAATGAGACTTATAACAAAATGCTCCCAGTTACTTGTTTCCTTTTAGCTACCTAGTTTTTGTTGTGTAGAGGGTTATGTAGTAATGGAATATTGAGTATAATTATTCTTTTTTTTTTTTTTTAAACTCTTGTACTTCGGTGTATTGTCTCATAGGTGGAAGAGTGGTAAGGGTGGGCAATGGGGGTCAAGTGACTTGCCCAGGGTCACACAGCTGGGAAGTGGCTGAGGCCGGGTTTGAACCTAGGACCTCCCATCTCTAGGCCTGACTCTCACTCCACTGAGCTACCCAGCTGCCCCTTGAGTATAATTATTCTTGATTCTTCTTCATGCATTCTCTTTTATTGAGCTACTAAAATTAAAATTGTCCGTTTTAATTCAGGTGTTTCTTATTGTTTGGTCATGAACTCTACCCTGTCAATAGATTTGAAAAGCAGTTTTGTCTTTGCTCTTCTAATTTTGTTTATGATGTCACTGTATTCATTAGGAGCTTATCTTTTCATATCGCATGAGATGTTGGCCTACACTTAGCTTCTTTACTTACCAGATTATTGAATAGTTTTCCTATCAATTTTTCTCTTATACTGAGACCTTACCATAGTAGCTGGGAGTTAATCAATCACTATGCTGCTATTTATTTGCTTAAAATAGTAATAGCTAGCATTTACATAGCCCTTGAAGATTTTAATAAGTACTTCAAAATTATTACTTCATTTGATCCTCATAAAACAACTTTAGGAGGTATTGTTATCCCTATTCTTCAGAAAAGAAAACTGAGGCAAACAGATTAATGATTTATTCAGAGTTAGACAACTAGGAAGTGCCTCAGTATGGATTTGGTCTCTGTTCTTTGACTTCCAAGTCCAAGGCTCTATCCAGCCCTTTATGTAGTTTCCCTATTGTTTACTAATGTATATTTAATTTTTTTCCACTGATCAATCGGTTTTTCTGTTTCTTGATCGAGACCAAATTGTTTTGATTATTACTACTTTGAGACACAATTGCTTTCTATTTCTATTTTTTCTCCATTATTTCTCTTGAGAATCTTAATATTTTATCCTTTTAGATGAATTTTGTTATTTTTTCCTGGCTCTATAAAATTATCCTTTATTAGTTTAATATTCTACTGAATAAATTAATGTAGGTAGTATTTTCATTTTTGTTTAGCCTACTCATTAGTGATTAATATTTTTCTATTTCTTTAAAGAAAGTACATGTATTCAAATAGTTCTTCTGTGTGACTTGGTAAATAGGTATTTCCCAAGTATTTCAAATACCATGTGCTTTTTAAAAATAGAATTTCACTTTCTACTATGTTTTGTTGACAACATACAGAAATGTGGATATTTTATTTTATATCCTGCTACTTTGATGAAGCTATGCTTCAATTAATTTTTAGGTGTTTCTCCATTGTTCTCTTAAGTAAACCATATCTTCAGCACACAGTGATACATTTGTTTCCTCTTTTCATGTGCTTATTGTCTTATTGGTATAGCTAGCATTTATAATATAATATTATAGATGACATATATAATATCACAATAATGGTGATAATGTGGATGTATCTTCGGAAAGACCTTTTCTGCACCAACAGATAATAATATATCATTTGAAGTACTTGTTATTAGCTTGGTCTATTATGTTAATAATCTTTCTAATATTGAACCAATTCTGCATTTCTGGTAAAAGCCAATCTGGCCCAAATGTATTATCTTTATGAAATGTTGATGTAGCTCTTGCTACTACTTAAAATTTTTGCTTTAATATTAATTAGCTATGTTGTTCTATAGACCCTCATCTCCACTCTGGTTTTGATAATCCATTTTTAGATATTAGAACTATTTTTGTATCATAGATGGAATTTAGTAGGATCCCCTCTTTTCCTAATTTTTAAAAAAATTTATGCAATACTGGAACTCATGTGTAATGCCATCTGGTCCCAGAATTTGTTCCATTGGGAGCTCATTTATGGTTTATTCAATTTCTTTTTCTAAGATCAGATTATTTAAATTATCATTCTATGTACTTTAGATTTTTGTAAATGATCTTGTTCATTAATTGGCACAAAAATGGGCAAAAAGAGGGGGCAGCTGGGTGGCTCAGTGGATTGTGAGCCAGGGCTAGAGATAGGAGGTCCTAGGTTCAAATTTGGCCTCAGACACTTCCTAGCTGTGTGACCCTGGGCAAGTCACTTGACCTCTGTTACCTATTCCTTCCCAGTCTTCTGCCTTGGAGCCAATATATAGTATTGACTCCAAGATAGAAGGTAAGGGTTTTTTTGTTTTTGTTTTTGTTTTTGTTTTTTTTTTTTAAGAGTAAAAAGGCATTTCTGATACTTTAATTTATTCCTTTATTTTTTTGTGAATTCTTTTTCATTTTAGATAATGGTAATTTGGTTTCTCTTTCTTAAAAAAATCAGATTAGATTATGGATTATTTTATTTTATATTTAAAAGCAGCTATTTTGTTAATTTAGCATTTTAGGGTTTCTTTTTGTTTTCAATTTTGTTAATCTCTTGAGTTTCAGAATGACTTTTTGTGTTTTAATTGATTTTAAAAATTTGTTTTATTTTCTAGATTTATTTTTTTTTTTATTGTATTCCAAAGTCATTGGGTTCTTTTTTCTTTATGGAGCATTTTGTAATTTTATCTCTATAGGAGTGTGCTTTGGTAGGTTGAGTCCCAGATATTTTAAGAATATTCTAATTACTCTGAATAAAACTTCCCTTTCTTTTATTTATTCCTAGACTTTGTTATAACTATATAGAAATGCCTTTTCTTTTTTGTGGATCTGTTTCATAACTACCATTTTACTGGAACTATTAGTGGTCTCAATTATTTTCTTTGCTGATTATCTGGGATTATCTAGTATATTGTCATATCAGCAAGAAATGGAAATAAAAAGATAGAGCCATGATACTAGAATGAGAGAAAAAATTTTTTGCCTTAACTCCCTTGCACACCTCCCCCACAGTAACCTAGAAAACACACCAGACTGAGTTCTGAGCAGGAAAACAAGTCACGGTCATTTACCAAACCAAGACAGTTTAGAAAAGACCCAAGTCCGTGAACACTGAGGTAGAAGATATTTTGGAACACACAGCAATCCTAACAATAGCCTAGTTAGAGAAGATGTGGCACACACGCTTCCTTATGCTTGACGAGGCTGCTCCAGGCACCAGTACCACCACTGGGCCCAAGGACATTGTTCATATGCCCTTTCCCTCCACCCAGCAGCCCAATGGGACCACTTCTTCCCTCGGCTGTCTGGGGTAATGGGTGTAGGGGGTAGGGGCAGCACTCAATCTCTAAAAGATTCACTGGCACTGACATAGAGTTTATGAGACAAATTAGTAGAGCATAGAAGAAATCTCTTGAGATCTGTGAATAGAGGAAGAGTTCATGAAGAAGCAAATAGAGAAATTCATAGGAACTAAACTGAATAATTTTGATTACATAAAATTTGAAAGTTTTTTTTTGCATAAATAAAACCACTGCAGCTAAAATTAGAAGTGGAAAACTGGGAACAAATGTTTTTATTGATTAAGGCTTCATTCCTAAAATTTATAGGAAACTTAATCAAATTTACAAGAATTAGACATTTCCCAATTGATAAATGGTCAAATATAAATAGGTAGTTTTCAGAGTAAAAATCTAAGCTGTGAGTAGCCATATGAGAAAAATGCTGTAAATTGCTAATAATTTGAGATATGCAAATAAAAGATCTCTAAGAAACTACCTTACCATCCATAAGATTGGTTAAAGGTACCCCACCCCACCCCACACCCAAAAGTAGAAAATGCCAAATGCTGGGGGAGAATAGATACATTAATGTGTATTGTTGGTGGAGCTATGAATTGATCCAACCATCTGGAAAGAATTTTGAACTATGCCCAAAAAAGTTATTAAAACATACATACCCTTTGACCTAGTGATAGTATTATATTCCAGAATGATCAAAGAAAGAAGGAAAGGACATTTATCTGACCTTTTTTTTTTTTTTTTTGGCAAAGAATTGGAAACTGAGGAGCCCATTGGGATATAACTGGACAAGTTATGATATGTGAATATGGTGGAATACTAATGATGAAAGATTTCAGAAAAACCTTGTGAAGATTTATATGGATTGGCGCATAATGAAGAGAGCAGAATCAAGCAGTCATTTTATATAGTAACACAATTTTTAGAATTAATCAATTTTGAAAGACTGATCAACATACTGACCAATCATAATTCCAAGGACCCATGGTGAAAAATGCTATCATCTACCTCCAGATGGAGAATTAATGGACTCAGAAGGCAGATTGGACTTATCTCTTTTCCTTATCTGTTAATATTATGAATTTATTTATTAATTTTTTTTTTTGGCTTTGTATGATAGCATTATTGGAAGTCTTTTTGAGTCACCTGAGACATCATGCTGCTTCAGGCATGTGTTTGTTTTATAGTTATGTATTTTTTGTAAGCAGTAGCTTCAGGATTTTTGGTTTGGTTTGGTTTTAACTCTGTTCTCCTACTCTCTGGTTTTATTATACTGTTTCAAGGGCATTTCTAGCCATTGTCTACTTTCTGAGGATAAGCCTAGCTAAGTAAAGAGAGACTTGTCACTAATAGGATGGCTATTTGATGAATTTTTTGGCCATGGCAATTTATGAAACCCCGAGGATTTATGTCTTGAAAAGTATTTTAGAGATAAAACAGTCCAGTTTCCTCATTTATAGAGGAGAAGACAGACCTGAAGAGAATGTAACTTTCACAATTCTGGAAAGAAAAATAGAAAATGGTCCTTAATCTTTTGCATTTCTTTTCTGTAGTAGCAGAATAGAATGCATATGATTAGAATTGGTCTTCTGATATCACTAAAAAAATATGAATGGGGAGGCAGCTAGGTGGCTCAGTGGATTGAGAACCAGGTAGGCCCTGGATTCAAATGTGAATCAGACACTTCCCAGCTATGTTCTGGGCAAGTCATCTAACCCTTATTGCCTAGCCTTTAACTGCTCTACCTTGGAACCAAAACACAGTATTGATTCTAAGACAGAAGATAAGGGTTTTTTTAAAAAAAGAAAGAAATGTTAACAGAAAAAGACTGGACTACCAATTAGCAAAGATCAAAGGATGACTGACAGCCATTTAGTCTATTGGAGATTTAGAAGAAAGCCCCGACATGTTAGGAAGATAAGAATGAGACAGCATGAATGGATTGTGATTTACATTATTGGAGGGAGTACTCAAATCCAAAAATTTACAGAGCCATCATAATAATAAGTATATGTAGTTATGAGTATGGGTATGCATAATTAACATTTTGGACTTATGTCTCCAGCATATAGCATAGGCTCTGACATATAATAGATGTTTAATACTTGTGATAGGCCCTAGATAGGGGCAGTGATTGGGATCCAGGTTTGAGGTAGAAATTAATTAGGTTATTAATTTACATAGTATTTGCCAGTGATTCCTAAAATTGCTTAATATAGAAAATGACAAATAATACATCAGAGCACTAGATTTGTCATTTTCTATATCATCTTGGGGTTAGTATGACCAGAAAGGTTGAACCAGGCATATATTGAGAATATTAACAGGAATCATATCTTAGGGATATTAAGTTCATCTCCTTTAGAATAATTTGTGAAAAGCCATGAACAAGAATTATAGGCTGAAGCATGAAGGAGTTGTTACTTAAGTTGGTAAACTATCCATACCATTGACATCATAAATATATCAGAGCAAAGTATCCTGATCCAAATTTTTGCTTATTGCCACCAGAAATCTCTTTCTTTTGTATAAAGTAATATTGACAGTCAGATTGAAGCAGGTTCTAATGGAGCTGATTTAGATCCAAAGAATTTCGATTAAAAACTATAAAGTGCATTGTTTCATCATAAAATGTAACAGAATTTGTTGTTCATGTAATATGTAGTATGTTGAAGAAAATTTAAATTTTGAAGCATCAATCTGACTGAAATAATTTGAAGGCAAAACAAAAAACAACAACAAATGAACATCGTTGACATTATAGCTAATCTACAACATAAACTAAGCATGGCTAATCTGTACTGTGCTGGCCAGAACCAAGGAATGCAGACTGTTTTGAACATCTAAATTCCCAAAAGTGTTTCCTAGGAAACAGTACAAGAGTTCAAATGATTCATAAAATATTCATTTGGACAGATGTTACATATGAGAAGACATTTCCAGTTGTGGCATAGAAGTTATGCCACAGTTTAAAACTTTTGTGTTATTTTTAAATTTAGGCAAAAACTTAAGGCTTTTATTGGCTGCATCAGGGGTGGAACTGTTGGCTAGACCTAAATGCCTATGGTAAATTGGACTAGAAATTAGTGGAATGGGTAAAGTTTAAAAGAAATAGACTCAAAATTCAGAAATCTTGTTCTTTTTTAAAAGAAATATCCAGAAACTTAGCAACCCTATCCTCTCTAACATTGTTGGCTCCCCCCCCCCAAAAAAAACCCAAACCCAACAACAATTACTTATTCTTGGTCTTTGAATGTCTGCATAGTATTCAGTTAAAGCAGGAAGCCTACTGTGTTCTAGGCAATGTGCTAATCACTAAGACAGTATAAAAACTTAGAACTAAATCTTCCCTAACATTAGGGAGGGAGGGAGAAAAGGACTATGTTGGGGGAGAGGGAGTCCTTGCCACCTCCCAAACTGCTCCCTCTCTGCTCTGTAGGGTCCTTCTTGTATGTTAGAAAGCCTCAGGGATATGGCTTTACTTAGTGCCTTCTGCTGGGGTTGTTTTTTTATATTTTTTTTTAGTGCCACCTCTTTCTGCAGAATTCCCCAATGCTTAAAGTTGGAGGAGGAAAGTATTCCTCAAAGTTTCTTTTCCTCTCTCTTCCCCAAAGCAACATACTACCTTTCTGAATTGCTTTAAAGAATGATTTGCTGGGGCCAGCTGAGTAGCTCAGTGGATTGAGAGCCAGGCCTAGAGATGGGGGTCCTAGTTTCAAATTCTGGCTTCATACACTTCTGGCTGTGTGACCCTGTGCAGGTAACTTTATCCCCATTGCCTAGCCCTTATCATTTCTGTCTTAGAATCAATCCATAGTATTGATTCTAAGGCAGAAGGTAAGGTTTTTTTTAAAAATTTAAAAAAAAATTATTTGCTACAAAGCTTTACAAGAGAAGATAGTAAGGTGGGTTTTGGGTGGAATAATTCAACTCGGTTATTAATGCCTTTTATGTGAAAGGTATTCAAGGAGGGACCTTCCACCTTAGGAAGAAAGAACCTATGTCTTACTGGCTCAAAATCTTTGCTCATGCCTCTCCCCATATCCAGAATGCTTCCTCTCATTTGCCTTCTTGGGTTCCTTTCCATCATTTTTTAAAATACAGCTCAATTGTCACTTTCTCCGTGAAGTCCTCCCTATCCTCCCATAACTGCACTTTGAAAACACTCTAATGCAGGGGTCTGCAACCTTTTCGGCCGTGAGAGTCATAAATGCCACATTTTTTAAAATGTAATTTCATGAGAGCCATATAATATGTTTAACACTGAATACAAGTAAAATATGTGCATTTTATGTAAGAACAACACTTTCAAAGTACAATAAGTCTCTGAACTATTTTTAATAACGTTATTATATGCTAACCAATGATGAATAAAGTACATTAATGTGACTTCTGGTGCTGCATGGTTTTGCTGATTATTAATCAAAATTATTTTGATAATCAAAAAACAAGACTTAATGGGGCACTATAGTACTGATAAAACTGCACACATAAATATAAAACTCCTTTACACTAAGAAAATCGCTGAAATAAAGAGAGAAAAATTCAGGGAAGAATACTTTTTCCTCTCCCTCTCTCAAGTCAGGCAACAGGAGAAGAAAAAGCTGCCGGCGTGCTGGTTAAGCCATTTGGCCACATAAATTAAGTAGGAGATCAGGAGATTACAGAAAATAACATGACTTGTGTGCAGGCATTAGTAAATAGTGGGGGAGGAGGGTACCTTTTCATGGAAAACTGGCCAGGACACATCACACGCATTTCCTGGTACAGGTGTTTATCAGTGCTGCTACTCAATCATTCTGTATCAAATGAAACAACTACTGGGGAGAAATGCTTCTCACTAATGAAGCATATGTAAAGATGTAATCTGACTATAGTTCCCCTTTAAGAGCAGATAGAAAAGTTAAAAACAATAACAGTTCCACAAATAGGGAGTGCAGACCCCATGAATGCACTGAGATAAAGCCATGTAAATCAGGGGCAGAGGGGTAGAGAATATAGACAAAAGTGATCAATCACTATACAGAACCCCAAGATGTCAGTAACAGGTGTGGAAAGAGTAAAAAGAGGGCAGAAGGAGGAACACACAGCACACCCTACCAAACCGAACTAAAGACCAGGATTCGTCTTGCACAGCAATATCAGTGAGGGAGCTTCTATCTTAGAAGATAGTCCCAGTACGGAAAGGATCACGTGGCATATCACGTGATGCATGATGTCATGCGTAAACTGTTAAGTTACTGTGCCATGGTTGACTTTATGGCTCCTGCAGAAAGAGCCATACATTGCTGACCCCTGCTCTAATGCATGGTTCATGGGGTAGCTAGTATAGTCATTTGTTTTTGTGCCTTTCTCCTCTACTAGAACATCAGCTCGGTGATGGAGACATTGTCTTTAAATTTTTTATCTTGCACAGTGCTTCACACAGAACAAATGATTAGATTTCATAATGGTATGAATGAAAATTGTGAGTCAAATTTACCTGATTGAAGAACCTGACCTATTCAATATTCTTAATCAGTTGATGTCATCCTAGAGGAATAAGATTGACTTTGTCCTTGTTCTACTCAACATTTTTGGATGACAGAAAGCTGAGAATAACTAATGGTTGGGATCAGGATCCAAACAATTTTACTATAGCATGTCAAGCTGAATTCAACAAGGTTTAAGTTGAACAGGAATAAATGTGAAGGCCTACCCTTAGATTGGGGGGTGGGGAATCAAATGTATAATTACAGGAGGAGGCAGGATGAGAGTACTATTCATGTGAAGAAGATATGACTTGTACTCAGGAAATGTAATAACCCCAAACATTAGCATGATCATAGCTCACATTAATAGCCTATTTACATAGCACTTTAAGGTTTATTATCTCATTTGATCCTCATAACCCTATGAGGTAGATGCTATTATCTCCATGGGGAAACTGAAGCTTAGAAAGGAGGTAAGTGAATTGCCAAGGGTTATACATCTAGGAAGTGTGGGAGGCAGGATTCAAACCCAAGCCTTCCTGACTCCAACTGCCACTAAGGCCATGATGCCTTTGATGAAAATATAATGACCAGAACAAGAGGAATGCTTAGTTTCACTGTCCATCAGTCATCACTTTTTTTTTTAACCCTTCCTTGCCTTTAAACCCTGTGTATTGGTTCTAAGGCAGAAGAATGGTAAGAGCTAGGCAATGTGGGTCAAGTGACTTGCCCAGGGTCACACAGCTAGGAAGTGTCTGAGGCCAGATTTGAACCCAATACCTCCTGTCTCTGGACCTGTCAGTCCACTGAACCACACAGCTGCCCTCTAGTATATCACATTTTGTGAAGGACATTAGCCTTTCTAGGGGAGATCTCTTAGAATATAGTAAAGGAGGACATGAGTTCTGCCTTAATATATGTAAAGGACTGTGTTTTTTGAAAGAATTAGACTTGTCCATAAGGGAGAACTTGTGGAAGTTTTATAAAAAGGAAAGTTTCTGTTTAATATAAGGAGGAACTAACAGCTCTCCAAAAATGAACTGTCCTGTTTAGGTAAGGACTTCCCTGTCAAAAGTATTCCAAGTAGAGACTGGATAACCACTTTTCCAGGAATGTTGTAGAGCCACTTGTCAGCGATGTTGTTGCCAAAGTGATTTTCTTGAAAATGTGTATCTCAAAACAGTTTCATCAAAAAAAAAAAAGAGATTAACAAGATGGGCATGACACTAAAAAGAAGTAGGAAAGCAACAAATAAAAATGCCTAAAAAACACTAAAATAGAAACTCCTAAAATCAAAGAATAGGTAAACAAAATTGAAAACAAAAATAATTGATAAAATAAAAGGCTATATATAAAAAGCTAAAGACAATAGATCAGCCATTAGCTCATATGATTTTTTTCTACATTTTATGTAATAGAGATAAACCTGGGCCCAGTCCAATAAGATCGGAGATTAAAAATAGGTTGTCCATTATTGCCAGAAATTTTGACATTTCAACAATTGCTGACTAGTAATAGACAAGAAAAAGATATAGAATAAGTTATAGGCAAAGCTAAAACATTTATTGCTTTTTGCCAATGACAATTTTTTTACATAGCAAATGCTAATAAAGCATTTATTTTCAGAATTAATCAAAACAGGCAGCTAGGTGGCTTAGGGGATTGAGAACCAAGCCTAGTGAAGAGAGGTCCTATGGGCAAGTCACTTAACTCCCACTGCCCAGCCCTTACCACTCTTCTGCTTTGGAATACACAGTATTGATTCTAAGCTAGAAAGTTAAGGGTTTTCAATTTTTCAAAATTTAATTGAAACAACTTTAGAAACTGACATAAAATAAACCCACACAAATTATGAATCTTTCTATATTATTTAGGAGCCTACCTAACAAGACACACATAGAGGGGCAGTGAGAAAATCAGAACTGGTGATAATCTTTGAAAGGTTGATACAATAAATAACAAAAACCTGGAAAGAAAAACCAGTTGGGACAATTTAAAACATGTTAAGAAAGGGGGTCAGCTGGGTAGCTCAGTGTATTGAGAGCCGGGCCTAGAGACAGGAGGTCCTAGGTTCAAATCTGACCTCAGACACTTCCCAGCTGTTTGACCCTGGGCAAGTCACTTAACCCCCATTGTCCACTCCTACCACTCTTCTGCCTTGGAGCCAATACACAGTATTGACTCCAAGATGGAGGGTAAGGGTTTAAAAAAAAAAGACACATAGGAACTTTGAGTACAACAACTCAAAAAAACACTTTTTACAAATACAGACCCAAATAATTGAAACATTTAGAAATATTTTATTTTTTAAAGTTTTGAGTTCTAAATTCTTGGCTTTATTTCAACCTCTTCTCCACCCTTTGAGAAGGCAGGTGTTATATCACCTCTACATGGGAAGTCATGCAAAACATTTTTGTATTAGCCATGGTACCCCCCTACACCACCACCACCCCCCCAAAATCAAGAAAAACAAAGTGAAAAAAGTATGCTTCAATTTGCATTTCTCTTTGTGGAGATGGATAGCTTTTTTTCATCATGGGTCTTTTGGAATTGTCTTGGATCACTGTATGATTAGAGTAGCTCAGTCTTTCACAATTGGCTATCATTATAGTGTTGCTATTATTAATGTACGGTGTTCTTCTACTTACTTCACTTTGCATGAGTTCTTACAAGTCTTCCCATATTTTTTCTGAAACCCATTCCTCCTTGCCATTTCTTGTAGCAGTATTTCTTTTCTGTTGGTTTTTTTTTAAGCCTTATTTTCTGTCTTAGTAACAACTGTAAGACAGAAGGGCAAGGGCTAGGCAAATGGGATTACTTGTCCAGGGTCCCACAGCTTGGAAGTGTCTGAGGTCACATTTAAACCCAGATCCTCCTGACTCCAGGCCTGGAACTTTATACTGTGCCACCTAGATGTCCCTAGCAATATTTTTGTATAGTATTTAGAAAAACATTGATTGTTCATAGTTCTAGAGCAAATTAATATAGCAAAAATGATGATACAACTTTTATTCAATTTTTCTGAAGGAATTTTAGGTTGCGATTCTCAAGGGAAATAATGGGAGAAACTGAGAAGAAAGGAATCCTAGCAGGTCTAGTTCTGAAATTGTACTACAAGGTAGTAATCATCAAAACTATTTGGAACTAGTTTAAAAAAATCACATTTCAATTATTGTGAAAGATTAGGTGTGCAACCCACAGAAACAAATGAACATAGTGCTTATGTTTAGTAAAGCCAAAGTTCCCTGTTACTAGGGTAAATGTAGATTATTTGACCAAAACTGTTGGGAAAATTAGAAAGCATTATGGTAGAAATTAGGTTTAAACTCAGGTCTTATTCTTTGTAGCCAAAGTAAATTTCAAATTGATACATGACTTAGCTATAACAGGTCATACTATTTTTTAAAAAATTGGTGGAACAAGGAAGAAATTACCTTTTAAAACTTTGGATAGGTAAAGAATTTGTGAGTAGACATCATGGGATGTAAAAGACAATAGAAGAATAAATGGACAACTGATTGCATAAAGTTGCAAGCATTTTGAACAAACAAAATCAGTGCAGTTGAAATTTAAAAAGAGCCTATTAACTAGGGAAAATCTTTGTAGAAAGTTTATCTGATATATAAGAACAAGAGCTATTCCTTAACTGACAGTTAAAAGTATATGAAAACTAAGTTCTCATAGGAAGAAATTCAAGGTATCAACAGCCTTAAATCATTAACATTTAGAAAAATACAAACTCACACAGCTAGGTTTTACCTTATATCTATCAGATTAGCAAAGATGGAAAGAAAAAAAGGAAAGGGTTTTGAATTATTGGAAGGTTGGCATACTAATGCATCATTGATATCATCATAATTAGCCTTATTCTAGACAGCAGTTTGGAACCAAGTAATACCACTACTGTGTCTAATACTTCAAAGAGATCAGAGAATGAGGAAAGTGACCCATATGTTCCAAAATGTTTATAGCAGTTGTTTTAATAAGAGGGTACCTATAAATTAGAGAATAGTTTAACAAAATTTAGTATATGAATATATGGAATATTATTAGAACCAAGGGGCAAATCTATAGAAAAACCTGGGAAAACTTGTATGGACTGTTGAAGAAAGAAATGTGTAGAGCCAGGAGAACAATTTATACAGTAACAACCATCTGCACCCCAACACAGTGATCAGAAAGAGAAGTAGATATGTTTCTTGGGCTTTGTTGCCATTTCCAGATAGTCCCTTTGCCTTTCAGCAGCCTTTTTTCTTTGGGAGTTCACTTTATCTGTATGTCTCCTAATTCAGAACTTTTTGCTGGAATCTGCTGTCTCTTAACTTAAAAGAATTCAGTTACTGGTTGCTATCTCTACATCAAACCTTTGATTTATGTGCTTTGTTTCTTGTAGTTATTTTTTTTAAGTTCTGAATTTAACAAATCAAAAATCCCAAAACACAAAGAACAGGGAAGAGATACTTAAAAGAGACTATGAACTTCTCCTATGTACAGTGTGGTGGTTTTTGAAAAATGTGTATTTGTAGATATATATAAACTTAATGAAGTGGTAACACAATTGCTCTATTTTTACCTCCTCCTGCATCTCCCAGATCTCTTTGCTGTGCAATTCTAAAAATGTTTTATTGATATTTTTCCTATATACATAATTGACTGTCACCCTCTTCTCCCCTGAAGTAGGAGTGTTTTCTTATAACAAAGGTGTAAAGTCAAAACAAATCAAGATATTGGCCACATCTGAGAATGCATGTCTGATGCTATATATATCTACCTAATCCACTTTTCTACCATGAAGTAAAAGATAAGCTTTGTCATTTTTTTTAAGTCTTGAGACAGGGAAGTGGCACAGTGGATAGAGAGCTGAATGTGGATTAAGGAAAACCTGTGTTTGATTTCTTTCTTAAATACCACTGAGTTGTATGACCCTAGGCAAGTCAATTAACTTCTACCTCAGTTTCCTCATCTGTAAAATGAGGGAATTATATTTGATGCCAGCTATAAATATGTGATCCTATAATTGATTATTGTAATCTTTCAGAGTTGTTTCCACTCATTATTTTGCCTAGTGCCTAGATTTTCCTGGTTTTTCTTGCTTCACTATGCATGAATTCATGCAAGTCTTTTTATTTTCCCCTGAATATCATACTCCTTATTATGGTACAATAAAATTCCATCACATTCATATGCCATAATTTTTTTGTCCATTCCCAAATTAATGGGCATCTATCTTGTTTCTGTCTTGCCAAAACAAAAAGCATTATTATAAATACTTTTGTACAAGTAAATCCTTAACCTCTATCCTGGACCTCCTTGGGGGTCCATACTCAAATGTTTCATTGTTGTTGAACTAATTCACAGTTCCACCTAAAGTGCATTAGTGTGCTCATCCTCCTACAAACCCTCCAACAATTGCTATTTTTCTCTTTTGTCATATTTACTAATCTGATAGCTATGAGGTATAATTTCAGATTTGCATTTCTTTAATAGTGACTTTTAGGACATTTTCCTTATGTTTATTAATAATCTCATTTCTTTGAACGACCTAATCATATCTTTTGAGCACTTAATTAGTAGATCCTACTAAATAGTAACTTTTTTTTTTAAACCCATAACTTCTGTGTATTGGCTCCTAGGTGGAAGAGTGGTAAGGGTGGGCAATGGGGGTCAAGTGACTTGCCCAGGGTCACACAGCTGGGAAGTGTCTGAGGCCGGCTTTGAACCTAGGACCTCCTGTCTCTAGGCCTGACTCTCAATCCACTGAGCTACCCAGCTACCCTAACTAGTGACTTTTAATGCATCAGATATTAAGTTTTTAATAGAGAAATTTGCTAGTGAATTTTTTTCTGCCAAATTGTTTTTTCTTCTGAATCTAACCTAATTTATTTTCTTTCTTTTTTATTTTATATAATCAAAATTCTTCACTGTTATTTTTCATGTTTTTGATAAACATTTGATGCCCTCACAAATATCCAGGTCTCCAAGTTCATCAATCCTCCTAGCTTCTATGATCTACATCTTCATTTTACTTCAACCATCCTTAGGTAACCAAAACGTCTTACATTTTACCATCATCATTCTTCCAACTGTGCTACTTTTATGTTCTTGAATTCTGAATTTTCCTAATTGTAGTATCTTATGCATTTCTCTTCTTCTGCCTTACTTCTAAGACTGTTTTTCATCTTTTCACAGCAAAACCTTTGGAAAGAATCATATATACTCTTTACATTTCCTTTCTTTCATTTGAATCTTACCATGCCCTCTGCTGTCTCCAAGATGACCCAAGAGTTTTCTAGCTGCAAAATCCAGTGGCCTTTTCTCAGTTCTCATGTTTCTTTTAGATGTTATTCTGGATAACTCTCACTTTCCCTGACTTTGGCAATACTGTGCTTCTTCTGTTTCTGCTTGGATCATCCATATCATCTTAGTTTCATTTGGCCATAAATGTCTTCAATCCTTTGTGCTTGTTTCGTATTTTCCTTAGACTTTCTTTTTTGTGCTCCCCAAAGTTCCATTCTCATTCAGGTTCCTAATTCTACATATCCTGCCCTAACCTTTCTGCTGAACTTGGTCCAGCATCAGTAACTGCCTGCTGGACATCCTTCTCTCTTTGGATGTTCTATTAGCAGCTCAATCCACGTGTTCAAAATATAACCTGTCTTTCCTTTCCATACATCCCTGTTTTTGTTGATGGTACCTGTATGCTTTCAGTTACTTGGGTTCATAGCCTTACAGTGATTCTTGACCTTTTGCTAACATTCCCTATAATCCTTCAGTTCTGCTTATACAGTATCCATCTCCTTTGGATTTGCACAGTCAGTACTTTAACTCAGAATATTATGGCCTCTCCCTATGGCTATTGAAATAGTTTCCTATTTGGCCTTTCTGCTTCCAGTCTCTCTTCTCCCATCTGCATGTATCTGCTAAAATTACCTTTCTTAGGTACCATCTGATCACATTCTTCTACTTAAAACATCGACAGTGACTTCTTTGGCCTTTAGGCTATTCAGAATATCTAGGTGTCTTAGTGGATAGAACTCTGGGCCTGAAATATGAAAGACCTGAGTTCAAATCCAGCTTAGCTGTGGAATCTTGGGCAACTCATTTAACTCTTTTTGCCATAGTTTCCTGATAAAAGCAATTACTTCCTAGGTTGGTTGTGAGGATCAAAGGAAATAATCATTATAAAGTGCATCACCTGGGGCAGCTGGGTAGCTCAGTGGATTGAGAGCCAGGCCTAGAGATGGGAGGTCCTAGGTTCAAATCTGGCCTCAGGCACTTCCCAGCTCTGTGACCCTGGGCAAGTCACTTGACCCCCATTGGCTACCCTTACCACTCTTCTGCCTTGGAGCCAATACACAGTATTGACTCCAAGACGGAAGGTAAGGGCTTAAAAAAATAATAATAAAGTGCATCACTTTATAGTACCTGGCACATAGCAAGGACTATATAAATGTGTGCTATTACTATGAAAGATAAAATCCTATGCCTGGAATTCAAAGCCCTTTACAAGCTAACTCTAATCTTTTTTTTTTTTTCCAAATTTATTTTATATTCCTCATTTTTTCACCTAATATGTTCCAGAAAAATTAGTCTTAACTATTCACCAGACCCTACTCTCTTCTGACTTCATTAATTCACAGAAACCATCTTTCATGCCTGAAATACACTAATTCCTTCCCTTTGCTCCCAAATCTCTACTTATTGGAATCCTTATCTTCTTCCAGTACTTAGTCCAGGTATCACTTTTCCCTTATCTCCAGGCCCTTACCACCTCCACTCCCCAGCCGTTAATGCTTTCTTTTGTCTCAAATTATTTAATATTTCATTTTTACTTATTCACCTCAAATGTTCTATTTTTCCTTTTCTTGCTTCCCCTCTTCCCCCTTTAGAATGTAAGCTGCTGGAACTCAGAGACAGTTCTATTTTTGTTTTGAAATGCCCAGTGCCTAGCACAGCCACTTGCCCATAATAAACAAACATTTAATGCCCAATTGAAGTCAGATGTCCCTAAGAAATAAGCACATGGAGCACTCTCCTCACAATTACTCTGTCCAGTTGGGGTAGTAGAAATAATATTCTCTCCATTTTACAGATGAGAAAACTGAGGCTTATATAGATTATGCTGAATTATCTACCATGGTCACACAGTTGCTGTAAGAGCCATGATGAATACTTGGCTCCCTGACTCCAAGTTCATTGTCTGCCTTGTGCCACTGTTAATCAGTTTTCATTGTATTGCTATAAATTTTTAGGTGATGTATTTTCTCGTGTTGTAAAAGACAGGATGTGAAAGAGAACAGAACTTAAGACAAGGAGGGAAATATCTTGGAAAAGACTCAAAAATAATATTTTTCTCCAAATGACTACCTCTTCATACTTTTCCCCCATACTTAAAAAAAAACACTATAGTTTTATTGCCAGAAGAATCTTTTCTTTTTTGCCTTTGGTCAAAGGAGATAAAGTTAAAATTCTGTGAGCTACTTATCACTTCCTGGGGTGGTAGGTGGAAAATATTAGGACTTTCTTTCTATTCCTACCCTGTTAGCTCTAACAGTCAGTCCCTCCTTAATCCTACCTTTCAGTCCTTTCTCAAGCCCAGAATCTCCCTGGGGAAAAAAGGGGAAGAGAATTATTTGTATGTATGGCAGTTTTGTGAATCTTAGAAATTATTATTTTTGACTGAACTCATGTTCTCTAATGTCTACATTGTAATCGGTGATCAAGTAAATTGGAATCTAACTAATATTTCTTTCTTTTACTCTAGTAACATTCCCATAATGAAGCCTGTTTGATGACTGTAGATGACAGTGGTTTTAGGTGAGTCAAAAAAAAGGAATATTGTTTGTACAGTGATTAAAAATGTTTACGCTTTAGAATTTCTTTTTCTTTCAAGTTTCACACTTGAGTATTAGGAACCTTCGGTAGAAGAGGTGGCCTGGGCAGTTGTTGTAACCCCTGACTACTGCTCCAGTGCTTTCATCCCAAGATTAGAAGTCATTGAAACCTAAACAAATCTCTTTACTCCCTGGTGTGTACCACAGTTCATTGTCAGCCAACTCGGGCACCTGCAGCTTTCCAGCTCAGAAGTGGGAGGAAGTAGAGAGAGAAACAGCTAGGCAGACATAGAAGTGTGAGTGGTCGCTCCCTTCTGGCTTTTGGGAAGCAGCTGACTTCTTGATTGAAAGCTCCTAAAGAGCTTCATCTGGCAGCTGTGGTTAGTGTTTCAAAACAGAAGTAACGGGGAGGAGGGAGGGAGCACAGGCAAAGAAAATAGGGGAGGATTATGTGGGAAAACTTTTTTAAAATTCTCTGCATATGTGGAATGATATTGGTGAAAGGAAAGGAAGGAAAAAATGGGAATGAACACTGTAGTAACAATGAAAGAAGGACAAATGAAGTTTGGTTATTTTTAAAAATAAAAATATCACATACAAGTTTTAAATGCTATTTCTATACTTTAAAAAATGCTGATTTAGTGATGAGTATTAGAAATTTCCCTCCTAATCTATGGTTAAAATATTTAGTTTAGCTGGTGTTTGAATTTAGGGTTGAAAATTCAAATGTAAGAAAAAGTGATACTTTTTTTGAACCCTTACCTTCTGTCTTGAAATCAGTACTAAGTATTGGTTCCAAGGCAGAAGAGTGGTTAAGGGGATAGGTAATGGGGGTTAAAATGACTTGCTGAGGACTGGACCAGGTACCCAGACTTGAACCTAGGACCTCCCATCTCTAGGTCGTGATCTCAATCCACTGAGCCACCTAGCTGCCCCCAAAAGTACTATTTTCTAAGGTTTATTCAAGATAGAAAAATTAAAATTTTAATATTTTTTTGATGGAGTTGAAAATGAAGGAGGATGAAGAGAAAAACTTAAAAGGTGCTAAGTATTTAAACCTTATGCTAAATTGATAAAAGTAAATTGGTACAAATGTATTTATGCAATTTTAATCTTTAAAACTACATAATAGTAAGTATTTTTTCTAGAGTTGTTGAAAATGTAAATTTATTGTATAATTACAGAATGCCAAAGTTGGGAGGAATTATATTTGCCATTTAGTCCAGACTATTCCTGAAAACCCTCATTACAACATCTACCTCATGAGTGGTCAGCTCTCTGGTAGGGAATATTCTACTAGGTATAGAGGAAGCCCATTCTGTTTTTGGATTGCCCTAATTATTAGAAAGTTTTCCTTCTGCCAAACCTAAGTTTGCTACTTTGTAACTTCCATCTATTGCCCCTGCAGTCTGGGCTCAAGCAAAACAAATATAAGCTGTCTGCCACAGGACAGCCCTTTATATCCTCAGAGGGCACCTAAGATTTCCCTCTGAGCCTTTTTTTTTTCCAGACTAAATTGATCTTCATATAGTACCAGCTGTATGGATTAATCTTGTTGGCCTCTTCACTGCTCTTCAGCTTGTCAGTGTCTTACCTACTTGGTGCTCAGAACTGAATACAGTATCATAACTGTGATCTGATCAGGGAAGGGACCATCTTCTCCCTAATCCTGGATCCTGTGCCTGTCACTCTACGCTAGAATCACATTAGTTTTCCTTGGTCAAGGAAGTCAGAAAAAGCATCATGGTGATGGTGGTGCTTAAGCTAAGACTTGAAAGAAGTTAAGATTTCTTGGAAGCAGAAGCAAGGAAGGAGTTCATTCTAGGTATGGGCATAGTAACATAACAGGTGACAAACATAGAGACGACCAGTTTGGCTGAGATGGTTGCAGTGAAGAAAGGGAAATTGGAAGAGCAAGTTTGGGGCCTTGTTCTAAAAGGACCAAAATACAAATAGGAGACTTCTTATTTTAACCTTCCACTTTTACTCTAGTTACAGAGTTTATTAGTAACAGAAAGACTTTGAGTGAAATATTTATTCATCAGAAAGGTTATAAAGAGATATGTGTGTCTTCCTCACATTGGGCTCTAGACATGTTAGTTTTAAAAATGAAACAGCACAAATCACTGCAACTCAGAAATATCCAAACTATTTGTTTTTGTTTTTATGTCTCTATCACCTAGTTCAAGTGCTTCATACAATCTGAATAATAATACTACCTCTGGGAGCATCTGGTTTCATTTTTGAAATTAGGAAACTGAGGCACATAGAGGTTAAGTGACTTGCCCAGTATGTGAGGGGTCACTGGTAAATGTCTGAGGTAAGATTTAAAACTCTAGCCTTCCTGACTCCACATCTAGAGCCCTATGGTTTTATGTTTAGTAGGTACTCGATAGTTCTTGGATTATTGTGTTAAATAGAATCAAAGACATGAAAGATAGGAAAAGGATGTGGGCCCCCTATACAAAATGAGGGAGGAATAACAGATGTATATAGCCCCTTACTCTGTTGCTACCCATGTAACAACGAGAAATCTAGAGGCAAATCTCAGTACATTGGTGGTCTTTCTGAAGAAGTGTAACAGAGGACATAGTCAAGAGTCTCACTGGATCAGAGTTGTGGACCGCTTACAATCTATCCTATTTTTTGGAAAACAGGAATGAACTCATGGATCAGTCAGCAGTCCTAAATGCCAGGTCAGTCAGTGAATGTAATTAAGTGCCTACCATGTGACAGACACTCTCCTAGGCACTAGGGATAGGGAGAAAACCACAAACCCATTAAGCTACTAAACATTCTTAGCCGAGCCTTTGCCATTTTCTTCACACTTTCCTTCACAGTTCACATTTGGGATGCCCTTTACCTTTTGTAGGTGAATTTTCACTTGGCTGGACCTTTCCTCTAAATTGCTACCAAATGCCAGATGGAGGCCCTGCCCTCATTTCAAACTTTCTATCACTCTACTTGTAAAAGTGAAATTATGTGTTTTTAAAAAAGATATAATGTATTATGATATGGAGTTCACACAAGGGAAGGTCCAGGACCTAAAACTCAAGATCTGGGACATGGAGGAGTGAGGATAGGGACAGGTAATAGCATTTAACCAAGTTATAATTACTGGAGGCTGAGGTGCAGTGGACTTTGGGCTATAAGAGCATAACAGGAAGAAGACTTGGAAAAAGCTGTCTATGGACTAAACTTGCCTATGCTCTGTGCCTTTTCTCCTTTTTGATGTGGTGTGATGACTGGGTTTCTGTTGCCCTTATAGTAGGGCATCTCAGGAAGGCAGGTGAGGTCATATATTATAGGAGGGGAGAGGATGTTTTTTGCTTATGAATATTTAATTGATTTCATTGGGGCCTGGAATTTTCCAGAAAAGGGAAGAAAGATTGTGAGGTACCATAAGTGAACCTTAGAGATCTCAGGCCTCCAAAACAGATGTTGGGGAACTATTACTGTAGTTGTTTTCCATATCTTGAATGTATTAGAATGTGCTAATTTTAATTAATAGCTAAAACACTTTAGCTCTTTTTCTTTTTTGACAAGAAGCAAATATCCAGTTACACAACTTCTTTATTAGTAAATATTTCCATACGAACCATGTTCAATTAATTACATATAAAGAGGCCTGGTACTTTGGCTTTTTGTGTCAGGTATCTTCAGAGAGTTAAATAATTTCAAAAACTTACAGAGGGGTATAATAGAAAGACCATTGATTCTGGAGTCAGAAGATCTGGATTCAAATTTCACTTTTGATATTTACTACCTGTGTGACCTTGAGGTCACATAACCCCTTTAAGCTTTGGTTTCTCATCTATAAAAAGAAGGGTCCCCTGCAGCTCCCCATCTCTGAGTCTGTGATCCTACAAGTCTTAAGTATTCTCTACAAATAAACGTATTGATAAGGATTGAGTTAAAAAGTATCCTTTGGACAGAATTTTGAATATTCATCCTGAAAAAGAAGTATGATAACATTAAATCGACCCAATGGCCTTTTTTGTTGTCAAACAGAATTTTTCCCCTTATTACTCAAAAAGGAGGGCTAGTTTAACCTTTTTTTAAAAAAAAGTTGTTAAAATCTTATTTCTCAAGAATTTCATTTGCAGGAGAGGAGATATTGTCTGATTTTCATAAAGAAACTTAATTAACCCCTTTTGTTTTTTTTCTCATTTGAATTTAGATATAATCAATGGATAAAGTGGGGAAGATGTGGAACAACTTCAAGTACAGGTGTCAGAATCTTTTTAACCATGAAGGAGGAAACAACAGTGAAAATACAGTTGTGAACTCTAACAGGTGTTTATCTGTCAAAGAAAGGAACATCAGCATAGGGGACTTGGCTCCCCAGCAACAAAGTAGTCCCTTAAGAGAGAACGTTGCCTTACAACTTGAAATAAGCCCATCAAAGAATTCTTCAAGAAGAAACCAAAACTGTGCCACTGAGATCCCTCAGATCGTAGAAATCAGCATCGAGAAGGAAAGCGACTCGTGCATCGCCACCACAGGTACGAGGCTGGCACGGAGAGACTCGTACTCTCGCCATGCTCCGTGGGGGGGGAAGAAGAAACATTCCTGTTCTACAAAGACACAAAGTTCTTTGGATACCGAGAAAAGGTTTGGCAGGACCCGCAGCGGCCTGCAGAGAAGAGAGAGACGATACGGTGTGAGCTCCGTCCACGACATGGAGAGCGTCTCGAGCAGGACGGTGGGGAGCCGATCTCTGAGGCAGAGGCTGCAGGACACTGTGGGCTTGTGCTTTCCCATGAGAACGTACAGTAAACAGGCGAAGCCCCTCTTTTCTAATAAGAGGAAAATACACCTTTCTGAATTGATGCTTGAAAAATGTCCTTTCCCCGCTGGATCAGATCTGGCGCAGAAATGGCATCTGATTAAGCAGCACACGGCCCCCGTGAGCCCCCATTCCACCTTCTTTGATACCTTTGACCCGTCCTTGGTGTCCACCGAAGATGAGGAAGATCGGCTCCGGGAGCGCCGGCGGCTGAGTATCGAGGAAGGGGTGGATCCCCCTCCCAACGCACAAATACATACGTTTGAGGCCACCGCCCAGGTGAACCCCTTATATAAGCTGGGACCAAAGTTAGCCCCGGGAATGACCGACCTGACCGCAGACGGCGGCGCCGGCCCGCAGGCGAGCTGCGACTCCGAGGAGGACGCCACCACCCTGTGCCTGCAGGCGCGGCGGCAGAAGCAGCGCCAGGGCTCCGGGGACAGCCACGGCCACGGCCACGCGGGCCGCCAGGGAGCGTGGAAAGTGCACACGCAGATCGACTACATCCACTGCCTCGTGCCCGACCTGCTCCAGATCACGGGGAATCCCTGCTACTGGGGAGTCATGGACCGATACGAAGCCGAGGCCCTCCTCGAGGGGAAGCCCGAAGGCACGTTCTTGCTCAGGGACTCCGCCCAGGAGGACTACCTGTTCTCCGTGAGCTTCCGCCGCTACAACCGCTCGCTGCACGCGCGCATCGAGCAGTGGAACCACAACTTCAGCTTCGACGCCCACGACCCCTGCGTGTTCCACTCGTCCACCGTCACGGGGCTGCTGGAGCACTACAAGGACCCGAGCTCCTGCATGTTCTTCGAGCCGCTGCTCACCGTGTCGCTCAACAGGACTTTCCCCTTCAGCCTGCAGTACATCTGCCGGGCGGTGATCTGCAGGTGCACCACGTACGACGGCATTGACGGGCTCCCCCTGCCGTCCATGTTGCAGGACTTCCTGAAGGAGTATCACTATAAGCAGAAAGTGAGGGTGCGCTGGTTAGAGCGAGAACCAATAAAGGCGAAGTAAACCCGGGCCCCGGCCAGGCTTCTGTGCGTCACACCGCAACCCTAGCAAGCACACGCACCCCTGTTAGGCTGGGGCCGCCGTCCTTCCTCCTCGCGTAGTGTGTCAGACGCTCTGCCGCCACTCACACCCGCAACGGTGGCGCCTCCTGGAATGACGAGGAGAGGACGAAGCTGCACACGGGCAATAGGCCCACCCACACACAAAACACACTTGCTGATTTTTCTAAATGTTTGGTTTTTAATAGTTGTAGTAATAGGATGAAGCAATTTTGGGGCATTTGCTATGATATTCTATTTCCTACTGAAGAACAAATGATTACTATTGGGTGAGCATTTCAACAGTGTGACTAATATTTGAAATGAGTATTTTTTCTAAGAATTTTTTCTATAATCTTAACAAAAGTTGTAATGTTTGTAGTTCCTCTAAATCAAGGTTCAGAAGTCCAAGAGGTCAGACGGCTTACCTCGCCTGCCGCCTTTTAGCAATGACAAGCTGGCCACGAGGGCACCGTGCAGTCCACCTTTCAGTGTTGGTATCGTTTGTAATCTCCCTTTCTCCCTTACAAAGAACCCCAAGCCCGGTTTTTCTAAAGAATAGTTCTTAAAACTTTAGATTCCTGTGTAATCAATAGTAGAATTTTATTTGAAGACCATAAGTATGAGAGAGAACATTTTTGATTAGTGCTTTAACTTGAACAGGCATTTGGAATAGCTGCTGACAACTTAGTGCTGCATGTGAATTTTTAAATGCTGACGTGCAATCTAAACTTTGATTCATGAAAACTGGATCATTTCTCATGCCCATAATCAGTTTTTAACCATGGAAAAATGAGAAACAAAGTGTATAGAAGCAGCCCAGACACTAGTTAGTTGATAACTAACTACAGTGGTTGAAAGTTGAGCTGCATTTAATGGTTTGGAATGGCAGTATTTATCTCTTGATGTAAAATATGAGTCATTGATTATAATTTATAGCGTTCCAATCTAGTGAATTTTTAATGGAAATCTGAAAGCTAAATTACAGATGTAAAAGGTACTGTACAACCATCATATCTGTAAATAACTACATTAATTAGCACCTTTTTGTCACTTAGAATAGTATGCGATACTACTTGAGTGAGCTATTTGGGAAGTAATATCGAGTTCTAGTGTTCGTTTCTTAGTATTGGACTGAATGAACAGTTCCGTCCTAGACATTTTGCACTAAGATAGTTGACTCTCCACACTTGTGTCTTTGTTGATGTACTCTGTACCAATGGTGAGTGCTCCCTAGTTTCTTTGCCTGCTGCTACAAAATGTTATTTTACACCCCTCTGGCAATCGCCAAGGCTACAAATACGAGAAAAGTTATATTTGTATGCAACACTAACCCTTTTATTGTTGATGTATGTTTCTGCTTGCTGTGCCTTGTTATGGCTGCTTTTCTGTGCTAATAAAGTATGTTTGGTGTTCTCCTTGTATATCTGCTGTTTTATACATTTGCAGAAATTTATCTTGTAGTAAATTGAATTGTTTGGGGTTTTTAATAAGATTTACCTGGTAACTAGTATAGCTAATACAGAAATACTGTGTAGTTAATATTGGCTTATCAGAGGAAAGTAACACTCTGACTTTAACGTCACCCATCTTTTTCAACTGACCATGATCTCATTGAATGATGTCTATCGTTACTGCAAAGTATGGACTATGCAGTTGAGTTTTTGCAAGATAAAGGATTAACAGAAAATTTTGGCTTATAAGCTACTCTTAATTCCTCTGCTGATTACAGGTAAAAGGCTGAAACCATTAATGTTCTATCTTTCTTTGGAAAATGAATATCAATATTTCCACAGTGCTTCAGAAGCAGTGGTAAAACGAAGTTTTGTTATGAACTAGTGATAATAAAGCAGCATTGTTGATTGGTTTGGGGACCATTTTAATTGATACAAAATGCCCAAAATGTAGAACTTTTACCAAAGACTTGTCCATTTTAAAGCAAAATGGGGAATGAAGGGACTTTTGTAATATCTCCTGCATCTAATGTTGGTCCCTAAGTAATATATACCAAAGTGTTTGAGAACTTCATCCAAACCTACTTTAAAGCATTATGTGCAATTAAGTTGTTATAGCATAATTCTATCGCCTAACTGTTGGGTCCGTTTTCTTGAGCTCGTGATGTACCTGGAAAATAAATTAAACCTCTTTTGTAAGTCCATAATAATAATTGGAAGGACTATATGCAAGTAAGATCATATTATAAAGGGGTAACTTGAAACTCCAAGAAATCAATGTATGTTTTTATATGCTTGTAGCAAACTGATGTTCTGGTTATGTTGTTTTGTAGTAGCTCTCAATGGTTTTGTGTTAAAAGAATTTCATATGTTAAATGGAAATTGTTTTTTAAAATGTAAATATTTGAGTTTATGTAAGCATGTATGTGTGCTAATGTCACCTATGTTTAAGTTTTTGTGTATAAATATTAATATGCAACTTTTTGTTTAAAAAAATTCTCCTAAATATTAGCTGCTTTACATTACATTAAAGAAAGAAAGAAAGAAAAAGGCATCACCAGCATGAAGTTGCACATATGTTTATATTCACTGTCTTTTTTCTGAATCCTATTGGAGCTTCTCCATTAGTTTTGGGGTTTGGGCATTTTTGAAAAGTGACTTATTTTGAAAATACAGCTCCTAAGCTCTTGTTTAGACATGTATTAGGAATGAAGAAATGATAAAACATTTATTAGGCAGTCACTGTGCTAATTACTAGGGAAACAGATGCAAGTAAGATAGTCCCCCTGCTCTCCCCGGCTTTACCCGCTAATGGGGGCGACAACAATATATATAACGGGCAGGAAAAGGAGGTAGGGGACGGGGTGGAGTGAGGAGCATGGTTTGGAAATACCCTGAAAAGAACATGGAGACATTTTAGAGCAAGGTTGTGCAAAAACAATCTCTTGGTACACTAAAATGGTAAATCATTTCCTAATAGGGAATATCACATTTGAGGCAAATTGTACATCTTGAAATTATATTTGCAAAAGTGTTTTGTGGATGAGATTAATATTTCTTTAGCCAAGTAGCCAAAAAGGTTATTTCAGATCTCATATAAAAATCATTTTGAGGCCTTACATAAATATTCTTGGAAAATTTTTATGTACCATATGAAAATTGTTATTTTTTTAAATCCCCTCATCTTAATTCCAGTTTACATTTGTAATGAATGCAAAGGGAAATCATTACTATCTTTCTAGCCCAACATAGTGATGTTGTTTTGTTTTTAGAATGGAGTTGCTTATTTAGATGCAGTAAATATTAAAAATCATAGTTGTACTTGTTTATCAGATCAAAAAGCTGGAAAACACGCTTTTATGCAAAAGCGGACACAGATGGGGCAAACTTAATAAGAGCATGGGATTGGGGCAGTTAGGTGGCGCACAGCAGGAGGAGCTGGGTTCAGATTTGGCTTCCCATGCTCCCTTAGCTATGTGACCCCGTCACTTCATCCTATTTGCCTAGCCTTTGCCCTTCTGTCTTAAAGCTGTTACTATGACAGAAAGTACAGATTTAAATAAAATAAAAGCATGTAATTGTTGGAACCTCACAGGAAATGCCCCAAAATGAACCTCCCCTCTTTTCCATATATTCACATGCTTTGGCTGCTACTCATTTTCATCTCCATACTGGGCTATAGATTACCGTTGCAGTGGAGATCAATTGGCACTTGGACGGAGCTCTTGTGAGAGGTTCAATAAATACCTAAATGATTTCTTTGATCACACAAATGTGTTTTCCCTGCAGTGATTTAGCTCACAGTCCATGTAACAAAGACTTAATAAGCATATGTAATTACTATAAAGTTCAAGGGGAAAGGGGGAGCGATTTGAGGTCTCAATATTTGGGTTCAATGCCTGGAGGCATCTTAACTTATGGGACAGTTGCCAGTCTACCCCTTAATCAGGAGGTCCATACACCCATCACGCGTCCAGAACTATTCTTTACCCCTTTCCAGTGTGCTGCTATTATTTAAAAAGAGGGAAAAGTTCAAAAATAGTAAAGGCTAAAGTTTATTACAATTAGGGCTATTACTAATAAGCTTTGGTCCCGTTTCTTAAGGACGTGTGCTTTCTCTAGGTAAAGTCAGATTAAATAAAGCCAAGAGTAACCTTGAGGAGGAAAAAGTTAAAACTAATGAGATCGTGAGGATATACCTGCGTTTCAGGTTGCAAAAGCATCAGCCAACCCTAGGACACAGGCCAACTTGCCAAACTAAATAATGGAATCCTTAATGTTTCTTTTCTATTTTATAGACTAGAAAAGAGAGCTATTGGGCTGCTGAAGGAAAAAATTTTTTTTTAATGTAACTGGTCAATTTTTGAAAGAATTATTTAACTGACGTGTCTTCTGTGTGCATGGAACTTTGAAGGATACAAAGATAAAATGATTCCTACCCTCAAGAGGCTTATGGTCAGATGACAGAAGCAACTGTTTGCTTTTATTAACAAAAGCAACATGGTGGTGTGGATAAGCTGGTCACAGAGTAGGAAAAAACCTAAGTTCGAGTCCTACCTCTGATACATATTAGCTATTCGAGCCATCGCAGTCATTTTAACTTCTCGATATTCTATAAAACTCTAGGACAAAGTTACAGAGAAGCTTAGCTTGGTGTGGAATTTTCTCACCTTTTGGAGATCCACTGAAATCATAGGCCCAGTCTATAGTCTCCCATCAAACAGCACTTAAAGTTCTGTAAAGTTTCATCTAGCATATAAAACACTAAAAAGCAATTAACTTCAAGTATCCATGGCAGCTGTATTCACAATGCCTTTTGAAAATAAAGGATTTTAATGGAAATTAATATGTGTATCTTAAGGGATCCGTCATCTTAGCAGTGTAGACTTGGCTTTGGTAAAAATAGTAACCCATCTACATCTTGGTTAAAAGTCATACTTGTATTCCTATATAAGCTGTTGATGACTTTCCAAACAAGTTCTCTAAAATAGAATTTTTAGTGTGATTGTATTAAGCCTTTGAAATTTGTTAGCTGTAGTCAACTCCAAGTTTTGATACTTAAACAACACACATTTAGAAAAGTAGAAAATCAGCTCCATGACATATATTTTATCATAAATGGAATTATGTTTATAATAGTGAATGCTCAAAACCTCAGAGTAAGTAAAATTAACCATTGTACAGAATGCACAAATACTTCATAAATGCTCTTGGACTGTGTTTTAATAAGCATGATTTACTGGAACTACTTGAGTGCTTTGCCACCTCTTACCCCCCTTCTTGCCTTTTAGTTCTCTCCCATGCCCTTAACATCCAAAAAGGACTCTCCTGGGATGCCATTAGACTGACTTTACTGGGTTCATAAGTTATTTTTCATGTAAGTCATACATTCAAGATTGATGAATTAAAATATACTACCTAGTTGTATTGATTGGTTTTTAGCTCAGATAGTGTAGGCCATATTAAGGTAAATAAGTAATTATAACAGATTGGATCCATGAAGCTGGTATGTACAGCTTGTAGGTGCCATGAAAATATCATTAAAGGAGAAGATAAAAACCCTGCCCATTATGGAGTTTGTGAGCTAGTTAAGAAAAGCGGGGAGGGGGGGAAATCCACACATATAAAGATAATCACACACATAAAGAAAATTTAGTGCTGTACTTGGAATCAGAGAAGTTAAGATTCTGATTATCATTTTACTAGATTTTTCTGATATTGACAAGTTTAGTACCTCTAAATTTCAGATATTTAAGAATTAAGTTAGTAGGTTGAAGGAATCCCCACACGAAATTAACTCTGGGTGATTTTTGCTGAATACTAATCCTTGATAATTGGGACAACTAGGTGGTGAGGTGGATTAGTAAGACAGGCATGGAGTCGGGGAGACTCATATTCCAGAGTTCAAATTTGGCCTCAGACACTAGAGGTTTACCCCCTGGGTAAATCACTTAAATCCTGTTTGCCTCAGTTTCCTTATTTGTGAAAATGAGGTAGAGAAGGAAATAGCAAACCACTCTATTATCTTTGCCAAGAAAATCCAACCTCCATAAACTAATCCAAGAGAAGAAGGAATTGACAAATTAAACCTCTAAAAAAAAAAGTCGTATTGTAATTGATGACATTTTTCTCTTTTGGCTTATATCTTTCCTCGCAACATCAAAATGCTTCTTTGTCTTGAAGTCAGTATTAATGTTCAGAAATATGTATTACTGACAAATTAACCAAAGCTTTGGCTTTTATATACTGTTAGAATTACAAAAATAAAATCTAGGAAAGCAAGGCCAAATAATTATTAATAAAGTTATTCCCCAAATGGGAAATGCCATTTTATCATCTCTCCCCAGCAGTTTGGCATGTTGTTTTCACTTGTTTAACAGAATTTGTAGCTTTCTACAAAGGATAACTTAGATATCACCTCGTATCGGAGGCCTTTCTTGCACTTTGCAACTCTCCAGTTGTTAGCCTCATCTCCTTGAAGTTACATAGTCATTCCTTTATAGATCATTTGTTTTAACTTATCTATGAATCCAAATTCCCTCATTAGTTTTTCAGTTTTTGCATCCCCTTCACCCAGCACAGTGCCTGACATGTAGTAGGCGTTTAATAAATGTTTTCACTGAACTGAGTCCTTTAAAAGCACAGAACTCGGGGTAGCTGGATAGCTCAGTGGATTGAGAGCCAGGCCTAGAGAAGGGAGGTCCTAGGTTCAAATCTGGCCTCAGACACCTCCCAGCTGTGTGACCCTGGGCAAGTCACTTGACCCCCATTGCCTACCCTTACCACTCTTCTGCCTTGGAGCCAATACACAGTATTGACTCCAAGACGGAAGGTAAGAGTTTTTTTTAAAAAAAAAAAAAAGTACAGAACTCTCAGTTAATTGATTTCTCTTAAAGCTAGAAAGAAAATACCATTATAATTGTTAGGTTAATATCTGAAAATAGGAGCTCAAGGCTTTATGAAGGACACGCAATATCACCAAGATGTCAAATTCATCTAATTCTAAAATGCAAGAACATGTCTAATCTCTAAAGGCCATGTGGTTTTAATCCCAATACACACATTTCTTTTAAAATATGGAGAACTTTAAGGGGACCTTTGAAATATCTGAAAGCAGATAAAGATGACAGGCTTGGATATAATGCAGGAATGATGTCTCTTATAGTATGGCCTAAAAAAAAAAGTCCTATAGTAGTTCCACCTAGGCAATTTTATGAAAGAGGAAAGGACACAAATTCTGTAACTTTCCCACAATTAAGTTGGTATAATCTTTAAATAATACAACTAAGGAAAAATATTGTTAGGAAAAAAAGCGGAGAAAGTTGGGTAACTCAGTGAGTTGAGAGCCAACCCTAGATATGGGAGGTCCTAGGTTCAAATCTGGCCTCAGACCCTTCCTGGGCAAGTTACTTAGCCCCCATTGCCTAGCCCTCACCACTCTTCTGTCTTAGAAACAATATACAATATTGATTTTGAGATGGAAGGTAGGAGTTTAAAAAAAAAACAACTACCAGGCAAGTGCTCCATTGGGGTTAGAGATGAATCAAAGTGTGTGAAACTAGCTTTATCTAGCCATTAAAAGCTATCATGTGGGGCAGCTGGGTAGCTCAGTGGATTGAGAGCCAGCCTAGAGATGGGAGGTCCTGGGTTCAAATCTGGCCTCAGATACTTCCCAGCTGTGTGACCCTGGGCAAGTTACTTGATCCCCATTCCCCACCCTTACCACTCTTCCACCTAGGAGCCAATACACAGAAGTTAAGGATTTAAAAAAAAAAAAGCTATCGTGTAAGCTAAAAGTAATCTAAAAATGCCCTACTGGGTACAGCTAGGTAGCTCAGTGGATTGAGAGCTAGTCTTAGAGACAGGAGGTCCTAGGTTCAAATCTGGCTTCAGACACTTCCCAGCTGTATGACCCTGGGCAAATTACTTAACCCCCATTGCCTACCCTTACTACTCTTCTGCCTTGGAACCAATACATAATATTGATTCCAAGATGTAAGGTAAGGGTTTAAAATAATAATAATGCCTTACTCTTGTTGAAAAGATACAGTGCTAATATTTACACAATTATTGTGAGGTTTCTATGCAAGCATTTGACATTTGGAAAACATAGAAGATGTGGTTGACATCTAATGAAATGGTGGAAAAAAGAACTTGGCTTGGAATCTAAAGAAACCAGGGTTTGAATCACAGTCCATCAATCAGAAGGCATTTATTATTAAGTGCCTACTATGTGTTAAGGTGTTCAGCTAAGTGATGGGAATAAAAAGAAAGGCAAGAGGAAGTTCATGTTCTAAAGGAACTCATGGTCTAATGGGAAAGACTACACGCTAAAAACAATGTATGGACAAGATATAAATTGGAGATATTTAAGGGAAGATACTAACATTAAGGAAAGCCAGGAAAGACTCCTCCCCCTACTCTCCCTCTCCCCTCCCCCACCCCCCCCACTTTTGACACTAGCTGTGGCCAGGAGCTTATCATGTAAGCCCTCTCCTTATTTCTATCTACACTCTTTTGGCGACCTCATCAGCTTCCAGTGGTTTAATGATCTCTCAGCAGATGACTCACAAAATTCATCCCCATTTTCTCCTGAGCTTCCTTCAGTCCCACATCACCAAGCTCCTGTTGATGTTTCAACTGTCTGTCTTGGAAACATCTCAAACTCAACAAGTCTAAAGCAGAACTCATTCTCTACCACAACCATTCTCAATGTTTCCTCTTCCAAGCTTTTCTGTTTCTATCGAGGACTCCACCATTCTTCCAGCCTTCCATGTTGCTAATCTCAGCCTTATCCTTGGCTTCTCCCTTTCATTCAACTTCCATATTCAGTCAGTTGCAAAAGTCTCGCTATTTCTACCTCCATATCATGTTGTGTATTTGACGCCATCCCTACTCACACCCTACTTTAGTTTAGTCCCCCACCGCTTCTCAACTGGACTTCTAGTTTGTTCCCTGCCTCTAATCTCTCCCTGTTCCAATCCATCCTCCATAGAGCTAGCAGGGTGATTTTCCTTACTTGCAGATCTGATCCTGTCATTTCCCCAACACAGAAGGCTTCCTGTTGCCTCCAGAATATTCCTGTTTGGCTTTTAAAGTCCTTTAAAACCTGGCCCTGACCTATCTTTCCAACCTCATTATACCTTATCCCCCCTCAAGCTACAGTCATGGACCTCTCCGCTCTTGACATGAGGCACTCTTTCTCCTATCTATGTGCCTTCACACTGGCTGCCCCATTCCTAGAATGCACTTCTTTCTTCTACCTCTTAGAATCTCTTGCTTCCTTCAAGGTGCAGCTCAAAGCAACACCCCCTAATATTATATATAATATATATAATATATTATATATATTATATATTATATATAATAATGTAGAGAGCCATTCCTAATATTCCCCCCAACTGCAAGTGCACTCCCTCTCGAGCTCTCTTGTACTTATTTTGGATTTATTCTCCATGTACCTGTGTAGCACCTCCTCTGGAAGGTTCCAAGTTATGGGTTCCTGAAAGGGGCAGTCACTAATCTCAGAAGTTTGGGAATAACTCTTGAGAAGATGAATTTCTAGTATTATTAAAAGCTCCCACTGGGGGCATACACACACACACACGTATATATAAAATATGTGTGTATACATTATACACACACATAAAATAGATACACACATGCATACATATATAGTTATCTTTTTAAATTTACTTGCCTAGTTTTTAGAAAAAGCTAGTTTCCAACATGGTATAACCTGTATATATGTGATAGTTTATAATATAATGATGTTAACATAATGGTACATAGTATTTTATAATAAATATATGGTATTATATATACATGTATACACACACAGAATGAAATGATATAGTATAAAATATTATGAAAGGAATAATTGCTACAAAGCATTTCCTCTGCACTGTCCTACAAATAAGGGACCATGGGAAGAGTAGGCTTAAACTCAGAGAACAATGGAAGGGAGACACATGTATAGAATATATATGTAGCAAAGGAATAGTGCCTACTTCCTAGCACTTTAATGGCCTGGCAATCCTGTTTTTGAGTTATAGCTGGCAATATTCTCTGGTTCAAGGGTTCATGCCCCTCGAAGCTGCATCCCGTCTTGTGCAAATGTCTATCGACATGCAGTTATCTGTGTTGAATCATTCTTCTCCTAACTGGATGTGGTATCTCTGATCCTTGCTATGGGCATTGTCTGCTATTACACAGGGGGTTGGGAAGGCAAAGGAGAGAAAGAAAAAATAGATATATTTCTGCCCTCCCTATTCCACTCCAGGATTATTCTCTCAAGGGGAATTAGCTCCAACTTGGAACTAGAATCCTTAGCTCCTGAACTTAGAGTCCTCCACTGATAGCCTGACCAACAATTAAATTTTTTCTAGCTGTTTAGAGCCCCCAGAGGCATAGTTGGCTTGTTTGGTTAAGCAATCAGCTGTTCTCTTATTAACCTAACCAAAGGGATCAAATCTAAAGAGGTCTAAATCATTTTATTTAAATGTTTAAAACTCCATCAATATATCAATGATGACACCAGTTGAGGTGTCTGGGCCTTTTCTGTGATTACCTGTTTGTTGTCTTCCCTGATTGAATGTGAGCTTCTTTAGAGTAGGAATTTTTTCATTTTAAAAATTTGTGTCTTCAGCACTTAGGATGTGTTTGTTGATTGATTGGTCCCACTGAGCCTCAGTTTCCTTATTTATAAAAGGAGTATCATATCTGAAGTACCTCACAAGAATATTGCAAAACTCAAATAAAATAATGTATATAAAGTCGCTTTACAAACCTTAAAGATCTATATGTCAGTTATTTTCATTTTGAATAGCAAGTAACTACAAGTATTGTAAAAATAGTTGTAAAAATGTAGTTCATTTTCTTTTAAATACAAGAAAGATATGTTGTTTTCATACATCACCTTTCTTTAAGAAATCAAAGCACACTCTTACAATTTTGGTTTCCTTACTCTTTACCTTTAGATCTAAGACCTAAAATGAGATAATGGGTGGTAGCCAAGGGGTTAGTGGAAGCTCTAGGATGATAATCTTCAGGCCAAAATGGGATGGGTTGCCACACATACACACTACCAGCCAGCACGTTGCATGCAAAGAAGCCAGAAACCCTTGAGTTTTAAATGGTGGAGACAGATTCCTACTCAGGCTAGTTTGATTAGTTTCTAATATTTTGTGGCCAGGGAGACACTAGGGGAAACTCTGGCTTTGTAAGCATAGAAAATAGAAATTTCCACAAAATGACAGAATGAGAACAGAATCAAACTACTCTAAGTGACAAGTAAGTGGATGTAAGAGAGACCCCAAAAAAATGAAAGAAAAAGAAAAGATAAGAAAAGAAGAGAAAGAAAGAAAGAAAGAAAGAAAGAAAGAATGAAAGGAAAAAAACTGAGAAATTTTTTATTATTCTACTTGCCATTGGAAATATTGGAGCTGGAATGTAAACCAGGTCTTTTACCTCCTAAGACTTGAATACTGTCCTGTACCTCCTCTCTGTCTCAGGCACTTATGTGGATTAGTGATGAACAGGTGAGTAGATAATGCCTATATCTGCATACCTGCTCTTAACCTTGATAATCTGCTCATTGAGTTGATGGCTACTATTTTCATTACAAACTGCTGAGCATCAGAATTTTGTTTTAACCCTGACAGACAAAATGAAATGTGTATTTGCATTTATTTGTTTTCCCTAGATAAACTGTTTTTGCCCCCTCTTTTTATGTGCTTAAAACTCCTAATAAAAAGCATCAAGTTCAATAAAGCCTGAGCCTGAGAAGAGATAGAATAAAATACTTAAATTACTTATTTTAGACTATTAAACTATAAAAGGCTATTGTCACTCATGTATGGGACTTTACAAGGTATAAGTAGACATAGGCTCATAGATATATAGAATATCCTTATTTTATAGATGAGGAAACTAAGAGAGGCAAAAGCATAGTCCTCACCCACAATGTCCTCGTAGTTTAATGATAGAGACAAACAAAAATAATTACATATAAATGAAATTATATAGGATAAATTGGAAATAATCCCAGAAGGAAGGCACTAGCATTAAGGGAAATTGGGAACAGCTTCTTTCAGGAGGTGAGATCTTCCATTTATTTATTTATTTATTAGAAAAAATTTCCATGATTACATGATTCATGTTCTTACTTTCCCCTTCACCCCTCCAACCCCACCCACCCCCACCATAGCTGACGCACATTTCCACTGGTTTTAACATGTGTTAATCAAGACTTATTTCCATATTATTGATAGTTGCATTGATATGGTCGTTTCGAGTCTACATCCCCAATCATGTCCGCATCAACCCATGTGTTCAAGTAGTTGTTTTTCTTCTGTTTCTACTCCTGTAGTTCTTCCTCTGAATGTGAGTAGCGTTCTTTACCATAAATCCCTCAGAATTGTCCTGGGTCATTGCATTGCTGCTGGTACAGAAGTCCATTACATTCGATTTTACCACAGTGTATCAGTCTCTGTGTACAATGTTCTCCTGATTCTGCTCCTTTCACTCTGCATCAGTTCCTGGAGGTCTTTCCAGTTCACATGGAATTCCTCCAGTTTATTATTCCTTTGAGCAAAATAATATTCCATCATCAGCATATACCACAATTTGTTCAACCATTCCCCAATTGAAGGACATACCCTCATTTTCCAGTTTTTTGCCACCATAAAAAGTGCAGCTATAAATATTTTTGTACAAGACTTTTTATCTATGATCTCTTAGGAGGTAAGATTTTAACTGAGGCTTGAAAAAAGACAAGGAGTGGCAACAAGGAGGGAGAAAATTCCAGACACCAGAGATGACTAGTGAAAATAGACAGAGTTGGGAGATGGAGTATCTTGTGCTAGAAACACTAAGGAAGCCAGTGTTGCTGAACTACAGAATACTTGGTGGGGAATAAAATATAAGGAGATTAGAAAGGAAAGAAGGTACCAAGTTATGAAAGACTTTAAAAGTCAGAGAAAAAAAGAAAAGAAAAAAGGATAGTGGTAAGCTAGGTGGCTTGGTATATTGAGAGTGAGACCTAGAGATAGGGCATCATGGGTTCAGATCTGTCTTCAGATACTTCCTAGCTGTGTGACCTTAGGCAAATCACTTAACTCCCATTACCCAGCCCTTACTACTCTTCTGCCTTGGAATGGACAGAAGGTAAGAGTTGTTTTTTTTTTTAACACTATATTTGCATTTACTTGTTTTCCCTAGATAAATTGTTTTTGCCCCCTCCTAATAAAAAGCATCAAGTTCAATAAAGCCTGAGCCTAAGAAGAGATAGAATAAAATACTTAATTTTTTAGATAGGAAAGTTAGGAAAAGGATGGGGTTGGTAGGAATGAAAGGGAAAGATAATGATGTCTTGACTTTAAAGTATTCATGAGCTAGCTCAAGATAACAAGAGATTCAAGATTGGAGGTCAGGAGAAGGGGTAGGGATGAATAAATAGGTCTTGCTATCATCTGTATATGTATAGAAATAATAATTGAAACTGTTGTGAGGAAGATTAGGTAGTTATTGATTAAGAATTAAGGTTGACCTAGCAGGAAGGAGCTGGAGCTGGGAATTCCAAGATGGAATGAAAGAGTAGGAAGAAGCGACTTGTGCCCTGAGAGACTCCATTAAGGGTTGACAAAACCTGTTGCCAGCCCAGGGAGATCTCAGACCCTGCTTCCTGATTTCCTTGGGATCCTGAGTGGAAGTGGATTTCCAGCAAAGAGGAGAAGACCTACAGAGCAGAACCAACCAGAGGAGGAATTTGAGACCTGGTGGTCAGCACCTCAAGTTCACTCACTCTTCTTGGATATCTTGGACCACCTAGGATTTTGGCATCCTGTGAACCTCTTTGGAAAACTGTGAGAGCCTCAAAGCCACCCCTCTGATCCATGCTGTGCTGTTCAAGTCTGGCTGGCACCAGGCTTGAATCAGCTCCCAGAGACTGCACTGTTACTTGGGCCCTGCCTGTTAGATCATTTAGATTAGTGTAGAAATAAGTCCTCCCCTTGCCCTGTGGTTTTGCCCTCTAGATTTTAAGTATAGAAATCCCCTTCCCACCTTTTAGTTGCACATAATTAAAACCTGTTAATACCTTTTACCTTGCCTGTTGGATTCAAAGCCTCTGGCCCAGGATGAGGTGTTGATCAGCAGCCATTTTTGTCATTTAGGAGCAGCTGGGCTGCTCTGGTCTCCCAACCTGGTCTAGTCTCTCCAACAACCCAGTGTGTGTGTACCCACAATCATTTGGACTTATTATAACATCCCTGGTGTCTCCATTACCTTTATTTATCTATATTTTCTACAAAACCAAAGAAGCTGATGAGATCACTAAGTGAAATGCATAGAAGGAGAAATGAAGAATGTCCAGGACAAAGCCTTTGCAGATACTCTCCAATGGTAGGAATGACCTGTGTAAAGGTTAATTGGTAGATGGATAAAAGTGAGGAGAGCAGTTTGATAAAACTTAATTTTGATAAAAACTTAGTTTAATTTGAGAAGAAATACAGATAGAAAATAGAAAGGAGGAAATGAATGAAGATGAAGATCCAGTAAAGGAAACTGAAAAGGAATAATTGGAAATGTAGGAGGAGAACAAGGAGAAACATGAAAACCTAGAAAAAGGAAAGCATCTTGGAGAAAAGAATGATCAACAATGACTAAGAATGAACCAAGGTCAGGAAGGATGGTGATGACAAAAAATTATTCAATAAATAGGGGAAATACCTTGATGTTGATGTTTCATTAGGGGCTAGAAGTTAATGAGATTTTTGGTTTTGCTTGTGCACTTAGATATTGAGTGAGAGAGCAGTGAGAGTTTATTCTTACTAGTTGTTTCTCTGTGACCGGATTGCATTTTGTTCTTGATGTTCATAGAAAACTCAGTCTGAAAATTAGTACAATGGTGTACACCCTGGAGAAAATTAGGTGGCTCACTGGATAGAGTTCCAGGACTGAAGATGGGAGGTTCTGGGTTCAAATTTGACCTCAGACACTTCCTAGCTGGGTGATGCTGGACAAGTCACTTGACCCCAATTGCCTAGCCCTTATTGTTTTTCTGCCTTGGTATCAATACTTAATATCGATTCTAAGACGGAAGGTAAGAATTCTTTTTAAAAGCATACCCTGACTATAATAGTGCAAACGACAAATAATGCAATAACAATGAGTAACAAAATCAGAGCCACTTCGTAGACATAATGGAGAGACAGTGTGTTCTAATGGTAAGAGTACTGAACTGGCATCAGCAGACCTGAATTTAAACCCTAACTCCAGATGACTCTGAGGGACTTAATTTACTAAGAAATATAGGCTAACGTCGCTCCTTTAGAATCAAACCTAAATTCTTCTTTTTGGCTTCTACAGCTCTTTCTGATACGCTTCCTCCCTCTCTCTTTCTAGTCTTTTTACTTGTCATGTACCTCTACACACTCCTCAGCTATGCCCTCCTGGCTTGCTTGGCCACATCCTGTGCCTTTGGCACTGGCTGCCCCTCGTGCAGGGGATGCCTTCACTCTTCATTTCTGCTGCTTAGAAGCCCTAACTGGTGGCATGCACCACCTTTTGTGGTAGACTCTTCCCTATCCCCCCAGCTTCTAGTGTCTCCCCATCTAAGGTTACCTTGTCAAGGAAGTACTAAGCTCCTTCCAATCCAGCCTCCCCAAATACTTAAACTAGCTGGGTGACCCTGGGCAGGTCATTTAACCTCTGTCTGCTTTAGTTTCCTCATCAGTAAAATATTCTATTACCTCTGTAAAATGTAATAGAACCTGCATCCTAGAATTATTGTGAGGATATTTTATTAAATTAATTAAATTAAATTAAAATGAGATATTTTAAAAGAACTTTGCATGCCTTAAAAAGCACTTTATAAATGTCAGCTATTTTTGGATATTTATTTACATGTTATTTTCTCAATTAGAATGTAAACTCCTTAAGGGCAAGGCTTGTATTTGCTCTTTCTTTGTATCCTCAACACTAACATCTGTTATGTAATAAGTAATTAATAAGTGTTTGTTGAGTAATTAATTTATTACTTGGAGAGGTCTTAAGGGCTGCTCCCAGGCAACATGTATCAATAGAATCTTTTAAGTATGAGGAACCAATTTGGTTGTACATTCCCATAACCTCTCCTCTCTTACCCCCCAAACACCTCCAACCCCTCTGGCACTGATCATAGTACCTCACTCTTTTTTAAGGTTACAAAGCATTTTCACACAAATCATGTGATGAATTAAAGGGAAAGTTATCATTGTCATTTTATAGATAAGAAAACTGAAGTGATATGGCTTAAGAAAGGCAGTTGGATGAGTAAATATTTGTTGTAGCAGAAAGAACTCTAATCGGAGAATCAGAAACAGGGCTCAAACCCCAAGTTTGACATGCACTAGTTTTATGAGCATAGGCAGAGTCCTACATAACCAAAGAAAGTTTGTTTGGAGGTGCTTAGAAGAAGTGAGACAGAGACAGAGAGGAGAGAAACAAAGACAGAGAAGAGAGAGACAGAGAAAGAGGAGAGAGACAAAGAGTGGGGAAGAGAGAGACAGTCAGAGATAGAGAGAGGAGGGAGACAGAGACAGAGGCAGAGCGAGAAAGAGAGACAGAGAGACAGACAGACATAGAGAGACAGAGGCAGAGAGAGAAGAGAGATACAGAGAAAGAGGAGAGAGACAGAGAAGGAAGGGAGCAATATTTCATTAAGAATAGGGCCAGGGAATAGACGATGTGAAAATGTATCTGGGAAATCCATCCAGTACAAACATATTCACTGCCAAACTATAAAATTGTTAAATCCATACCACATGAGCCTATTACTAAAAACATCTTGCTAAAATTGCATGCTGGAATGGAGAGGAGCAGAGTCCAAATCTTGTGCAGGGGTGTGCATGGATGTGTGTCCCTCCTCTGGTTTCCTAGAGCACTTAGCATCCATACCACCCATACTGACACTTAGTCATTAAATGCCTTGTGTTGTTCACTTAATTTTTTTAGGCCCCTTTTCACCTTGGAGAAATTTCTTCCTTCTACGACTCAGTTTCCTTTTTGGGAAAATTAGGTAATTGTACCAGATGACTTCTGAGGCCCATTCTAGCTTTAAAATCTATGTAATATTAACCTTATTTTTTTTCTAGCTAGACTGGAAACTCATTGAGGGCAAAGACTTCTATTGTCTCCCCAGTAGAACCCAGCACAAGTTGAGGCACAGAGCAAATATTCAATGAAAATTTATTGCATTATATTGGGTTGAACCAAACGGTCATAATACTGCATCCTACTGTGAAATGTTTTGTGATCAAGGAGGGACTCTAAAATAAGTATAAATACAACCTTATTTATATTTATAATAAATTGTAAAATATACCAAATACTTAGCAAATTTTGATTCTTTCTCCCCTAGCAGAGTTCTTCAGGAAATCACAAGTTTGTGAGAGCAGGAACAACTTTTCTTATTTGGGTTTAATTTAATGAATTAAATTTATTTCCTTTACCCGTAAGTTTGATGAGAGCTCAGACTATAAACAATTGCTGATAGGCACAGTTTAATAATAAAATCTTAAAAGTTGACCTGGCCCAGAGAAATTCAATGATCTACCATTGGTGCTTAGTTATTCAGTCATTTTCAGCCATGTCTTTCTTGACCCCATTTGGGTTTTTCTAGGCAAAGATACTAGAGTGGTCTGCCATTTTTAGAGATCAGGAAACTGAGGCAAACAGGGTTAAGTAACTTGCACAGAGTCACACAGCTAGTAAGTGTCTGAAGCCAGATTTGAATTCAACAAGAAGAGTCTCCCTGACTCAGCACTCTATTCACTACCTCACCTGTTAGCAACTGTTAAAAGCAGAATTTGAACTACTTTCAGTCCAATGCTCACGGCCTTCCCATTCTGTACTCAAACAATGGGTCTTTCCTCTCTGATGTTGGTGCCTGCCTAAGGAATTCAGATTTTTATCCTAAAGGGGAGAGCCAACAAGACCTAATATGTTACACTTTCCCTTTTGGATACCTTTATATGTTCTTTGCTGACACTACACAAGCTAGGAAAGACTATCCTGTCCTCTCCCATCTGGAATCCCTCCTCCCTCATTTGCTCTTCTTTTCCCTCTTCCTTTCTCTTTCTTCAAGCACCCAATGCCTTTACTTGTCAAAACCCACTCGCACAAAAGGATCTGGTTCATACTAATGTTCATTCAATGTCTAATAACAATTTTTAAAGCCCTTGCCTTCTGTCTTAGAATCCATCCTTAGTATCAGTTTCAAGACAGAAGAGCGGTAAGGGCTAGGCAATTGGGGTCACACAGCTAGGAAGTGTCTGAGGCCAGATTTGAATCCAGGTCTGCCTAACTCTAAACCTGGCACTCTGTCCACTGTGCTACCTAACTGGCCCTCCAATCACAATTTAAAATATCAGGAGAGGAAGAGGGTGTTCATTTCAGTGGGTCTTAATTAAAGGAATGAAGCTCTCAAGATTGAATTTCAGTCATCTGTAAGCAGGTGATAAGATATGGAGGGGGGTAAGATGAAGAGACTTGTGTATAAAACTCATTCCAGGATGCCTTGTTATTACTTATAGCCTTAGGCCCAGGACAGCAGCTTTCTATTAATAATGTGTGGCCCTGATTTCCAGAACACTGTTTTCTTTCCTGTGATACTTCTCCCTCAGGGCAAGAGAGTTCACCCACTATTGCCTGCCTTTCTTCCATTAAACAAGTTTGGATCAAAATCTAAAAAGGTTTCACTTACCTTTTTATCCCCAAACTGGATAAGGAAGAACTAAATTAACCAACCAAAAGGAAAAAAAAACCCAAGAACCCTATGATTATTTTTACTTCCATTTTCTTTTTTTCTTCTTCTTCAAACCTTTGTCTCCTTGGAAAGCCCAGGGAGTAGTTAGATAAATAAACCATATTTACCTTCTCTACTTTTTTCTAAACAAGCATTTATTAGATAACTACTATATGCCAGACACTGTGCTAAATGCTTTACAAACACTATCTCTTTTGATCCTCACAACCATCCCGGGAAGTAGGGGTTATTATAACCAACTAGAACCTAAAGTGTTCAGCTATATCTCGTTGAACAGCTAAATAGTTGTATGTAGAAGAGACTGAGGTCTATTTCTTCCAACAGAGATCAGAAGTATAGATCTTTTTTTAATCTTAATTTTAAATTTTTTCTGGGTTTTACATGTATTATCATATAAAACATATTCCCTTATTATTGATTTTTAATTGAATAATCTTATAAAATCAAAACCCCAAATCATATACCCAAAATAACAAGTGATAAATTATATGTTTTCATCTGCATTTCTACTTCCACAGTTCTTTCTTTGGAGGTGAACAGTATTCTTTTTCATAAGTTGCTCAAAATTGACCTGTATCATTGTATTACTGGGAGTAGCAAAGTTTGAACATTTCTCAGTATTGTGGTTACTGTGTATAATGTTCTCCTGGTTCTGCTTATTTCACTCTGCATCAGTTTGCATGGGTCACTCCAGCTCTCTCTGAAACGATCCTGTTCATCATTCCTTGCAGCACAATAGTATTCCATCACCATTATATACCACATTTTGTTCAGCCATTTCCCAATTGAGGGACATCCCTTTTGTTTCCAATTCTTTGTCACCTCGAATGAACAGCTATAAATATTTTCATACAAACAGGTCCTTTCCCATTTTTTTAAATTCAGAAGTGTAGATTTTGGGGGTAGCCAGGGGGGCTTAGTGACTTGAGAGTCGAGTCTGGAGATGGGAAATCCTGGATCTGAATCTGACCTGGGATACTTCTTAATTGTGGGATTCTGGGCAAGGCACTTGATTCTTGTCTCCTGGCCCTTACGATTCTTCTGCCTTGGAACCAGTACCTAGTATTGATTCTAAGACAGAAGGTAAGCATTATAAAAAAAAAGGGGGGGGGAGACTACTAGGTAGCTCAGTGCATTGAAAGCTACATCTAGAGACAGGAGTTCCTGGGTTCAAATGTGGCACCAAATACTTCCTGTGCAACCTTGGACAAATCACTTAACCTCCATTGCCTAGTCCTTGACATTCTTCTTCCTTGGAACCAATACACAGTATTGTAAGGGTTTAAAAAACAGAAATGTACCTCTTCCCTTTTAGTACCTAGTAGTATAAGTGTAGCCTCAAAAGTAATTTGCACAAGACTCTCCTAATTGGTGGAGATTAACTAATTATTCAAGGCTCTAGCCTATAGAAGAACTCGAGTTGGAGAGAAGAGAGTCTTACTTGGCCTTCTGGTTTCCAAACTGGGAGGAGAATGTATAGAATTCCAACTTCCCTTCAACCTGAAGGGAGAAAAAGGCTGTAGGATATATAACATTCCCAGAGGCTGGCAAGAGCTTTAAGGCAGAGGGGCCAGGCACAGGCACATCTGGTCTACAACTACTTCTAACTTAGGGTGGCTTTGGGGAAGGCGATGGGATTGCCCTCACCAATGGTGCCACTGCCACCACTACCACTATGGGAAAGGAAGAGCTTGATTCTGAGTGCATTGGCAAAAGAAGAGCAACAGCAAGATACAGAAGGCATAAAGATTCTAGGCAACAATATGGGAGGAAAAAAGAGTAGGATCATACTCTTAACAGAGGAGAAAAAGGAACAGAAGCTTATGAAGGTGTTCTGAATAGAGCCAAGCAAGACAATGGGGAAATACGGATTCTGGTGATGGATGATCCTAAGCAAGTTCTAGCCCATAGCAGAAATCTTTCCTCCTTTCCCATTCTCTCTGTTTTTTTAGGAATAAAACCTGAAAAGGCACACTTCACAATGTTAAGGAGGGAGAATCAAGGCAGGGTAAGTAAGGAAAGGTAAATAGAAAGCAGCTCAGTGGATTTAGAGCCAGGCCTAGAGAAAGGATGTCTTGGTTTCCAACCTGGCCTCAGATACTTCCTAGTTATGTGACCCTGGACAAGTCATTTAACCCCCATTGCCTAACCCTTGCTGCTCTTCTGCCTTGGAACCAATACACAGTATTGCTTCTAAGAGGGAAGGCAAGGGTTAAAAAAAAGGAAATTGGGAGATGTGTGAAATTTGACTTAAGCCCACCTCTCACCTCCTACCTCTCCTGACTCCTGGGTTTTACCTGCCCCCTCAAGCCTTAAATACTCTGTAGTCTAGATTGTAACTGTCTTGTGGACAGGGATCAGTGTCTTAGATTCTTTGTAACTCTAGAATTTAACAAATTACCTTGCACAGAATTAATAGTTAGCAAATGATTATTGAAGTTGAACTTGCTCGTGCCCCAGTACATTCCTTTTTTCTTTCTTTTGCCCACTAAAATACCCATTTCTTCAGGAAGCCCATAAAAAAGTATGATGAAGATAATAATAATAAATAAGGATTTTTAAAAAAAATGATAAATGAAATAATTAGAAGGTTAAGCAAATTTGTGGGAGTGGGGCACATTGGTGAAACACATAGGTATGTATCTTGCTTTGTGCCTATACTGTCTTTGAGAAAAAGGAAAAGGAATTTGAGTCGTCTGCAAAACGGTATTAACCAGGTGCTTAGGGTTGAGACATAAACACCCTGAAGTTTGAAAATCTCCACCATTAAGGGGAGTATGGGCAATTTTGTAGTGGCTTTCATTGAATGCGAGAGAATTGTATTTCTGCCCCAGCCAAGTGTCTGTTATCTGTGTTCAGGGTAGGCTAATCTCCCTGTTGGATGAAAAGACGAAGGGATTCAAAGAATGCCTGTCCACATGCCAGGTTTTAGGAAAAATGAAGATTTCTTACAGAAACAGAAGTTTTCTTCTTCAGTGGGAAAGAAAGGGATCTGACGTTGAAGAAGGGAGATTTGCACCTTGTCAGGATGCTGGAACATAGGAAAATGGTATCCTGAGGAGAAAGAGACATCATAAGATCAGCACTCTCAGGTGAGGTGTGAACTAATAAACAGCAGAGGAATAAGAGAAAAATGGTAATAGTTGGTGATTCTCTGATCAGGAATCCTGGTGCAGCTACGCATTGGTCTGATAACAGTAGAGGAGTCTGTTGCCTTCCTGGTGTATATATCTAAGACATCAGCAAACTCTCCAAAATAGATAACAGCTATCCCCTTCTGTTGATGCATTTGGGTGCAAACAACACTTCCAGGAGCCGTTTATTTATTTATTTTTAATGTTAATTTTATTGCCATGCAAAACACATTTCTATATTGGTCATTGTTGTAAGAACAAACTCATAAATAACCAAAACCCCAAAATAAAACGATAAACAGACTGATGTGAAAGACACCTCCCAACAGTTCTTTCTCTGGACATGGATAGCATTCATCCCCATGTCTTTCAGTATTGTCCCAGATCATTGCATTGGGGAGAGTAGGCAAGTTTTCACAGTTGATCATCATACAATATTGCTGTTACTGTGTATGATGTTTTCTCAGTTCTGCTTATTTCACTCTGCATCAGTTCCTGCAAATCTTTCCAGCTTTTTTTTGGAAATCATATTGCTTATCATTTCTTATAGATCAGTAGTTTTCTATCACCAACATGTACCACAATTTCTTCAGCCAATCTCCAATCGATGGACATCTCTTCCATTTCCAATTCTTTGCCACTACACCAGGAGTAGTTTAAAGCATATTGTCAATGATTTTGAAATCTTGGTCAGGAAACTGAAGACCAGAGGGACACAAACTATGTTTTTCTTACTTTTGCCCATTGAAGCCAAGAGATGCAGAAAAGAAAAATTAATTTGGCAAATGGATAGCTGGCTGAGAAATAATGCCTGAGAATGGAATTTATATCTCTGGATTATAGTTTACAACATAGGACTGACATATTCCTGGCCAGAGATGGAGGATACCTGGCAGGTGTCTTGAAAATCTAATCAAAAGGGAATAGAGACTACTTATATATGTCCGTAAATTAGACACTATAGGGAAGGGATTCTTAACCTGGAGTCTGTGAATAGATTTCAGGGACCTATCTGCTTTGATAGGAAAAAATTGCATATTTGGTTTTACTAATCTCCAAGTAAAACATAGCACGTCCTTCAATTATGAAATTTTTTCAAACAATCTGCCTCATCTCGCTCCTACCTCTCACCACTTTCAATAGAGAAAGAAAGAAAAAGAAAACCCCATTTTACAACTATGTGTATTTAAGCAAAATGAATTTCTGAATGGGCCATATCATGTGTGTGTTTATGTGTATATGTGTGTATGAATCTGCATTCTGTCTTTATCACTACCCCTCTTTCAGGAGGTGAGTTACATGTTTTATCATTAGTCCTATGAGATTAGAAGGTCTGGCTCTAAAGACTTAAGTGCCCACTATGTGCCAGGCACTGTAATACTAAGTGCTAAAGATACAAAAGAGCTAAAAGATAGTTTTCCCTCAAGGAGCTCACAATCTAAAGAGAAAGCAATAAGGAAACAGCTATGTACAAAGAAGCTATATACAGGACAAAAGGAAATAAATAAGAGAGGCAGGGTATCGGACTGAAGAGATGCTAGGAGACATTTCTTGTGGAAGATGAGATCGTAGTTGGCTATTGCATCGATCAGAGTTCCTAAGTCTTTAAAAGTTGTTTGTCTTTTATGGTTTATGTTGTTTTCTTGGTTCTGCTCGCCTCATTCTGCAACAATTCATATGTCTTCCCAGGTTTTTCTAGAACTATCCCTTTCATCATTTCTTATAGCACGATGGTATCCATCTTACATAATTATGATAACTTGTTTATCCATTCCCCAGTTGATGGGTATCACTTCAGTTTCCAATTCTTTTCCACCACAAAAAGAGCTGTTATAAATATTTTTGTATATTCTTAATTAGAGTTTGTTTTCCTTAGGACTAATCCCTCCCTTAATCTCTCCTCCCTCATATTACTCCCTTTGCCCATCTCTGCTTCTTCCCCTGTTTTCCTTTTAAGGAGAATGTGTTTTTGTAACCACCCTTGTGTATATTTCCTCCTCCTTGGCTATTTCAAATGAGAATGAGGTTCATGTCACCCACTCCCTCACCCCTTCCTCATTGTTTGTATGGACTTCTATTTGTGCCTCCTAATTATGTAAGATGCTTTCTCCCATCTTTCTTTTTCCTTCCTCCCCTTCTTCTCCTCCCTGTCCATTTTTCTGTTCTATTCTGGATTTGATTCTTAAGAGGGAAAGACTGGCTGGCTGCCATGATGGAAATGACAGGGATTCTGGTGACAGGAAATAGGATTTTTTTTATTGTTTTGCTGATTATCCAAACCCATCCCCATCCCCAAAGGAAATTCCCTCTCAGGAGTCCTTTACCACAAGACCTTCAATCTTTTTACCATTCATTTGATTTGCTTCTAGGATGTCTACTTTTGTAAAAGACTTTATACATAGTCCCAAAGGTGTACCTGATATTTCAGCCAATCTCAAGGTCTTTCCTGATTGCATCATTTGGTTTCACCCAGGGACCCACTTGATTAGGGACTTATTGGTACCTACTTTATTTTTTATTGTTTCAATTAAGATAGCTTGGTTTTCTGTGATCATTTGATTGGGAATGAAGGAGGAAACCCTGGTTCTTACTTGTAAAATGAAGCAGTTGCAGTAAATGTCCTCTGAGGTCCCCTATTTCAATCTAGATCTGTTTCTATGAGCCTATCCATCAGCAAGAGGGCCTAAATAACTCACTTGATCATAGTTAGAACCAGATGCCTACTTATTCCTCAGTGATCGAATCTAGTAGGATGGGGCTGGAGGCCCAGATGACATCTCTTCCTTATTCTTATCTATCGTGATCCCATTCAGGCATGGTTCCCATTCAGGGCGAGAGTAATTCCCTCCTGGGATGTAACTTTGGAGCCAAGATCTTACTTTTCCATTAGGCAGCCAATGAAGAGGTGGAAAGGGACTGACTTACGATTGGGATAAGGAAAGAAAGACAACCGGTTCTGAATAACTGTGTGCTTCTGTTCCTATATCTCTCCTCTCCTGCCATGCATCTTTAGTTAATTTACTAAGCACTCTAAGAATTCAAGTTCCTGTTCCATCCTATAGCCAGTGATGTCAAGAAGAAGAGCCGATGCATACTTGCTTAAAGCCGTAAAGCTCAATGCAGCGACGACTGTAGCTCTGTGTCCAAAGCCCTCCAGGGCCAAAGGCTAGGGCCGCTTAATCTCCCATCTCCAAGTTCAGTGGACTCCAGTTTCTAGGATGGAGGTAGCTCTGAAAATGTGAAGTATAAAGACCCTTGTGGGGAAACTACTCTGCAGCCCGGCATCAAGACAGCCTTGCAGATGATCCTGCTTTGAACTCATATCCAGGTTCTAATAACTCATTTCTTTTTCCTCAGATGCTTGTTACAGCTTTTGGGTATTTCTCCTAGTCCTTTGTGCCTGAGTAACTCAGTTCCTCACTATGGCTAATTCCTCAGTTTATCTGCACTTTTGGTTCCATTCCCTCTGCCCCATTCTATCTCCTGTCTCTGCCTTCACGCAGGCTGTCCCTCACTGCTGGCATGCATTCCCTTTTAATTTTCACCCCGTGGCATCCCTGTTTTCAAAGGTCACTTCCATGTGCTCCTGACATACATCCCTCAAATTGCATTTTTGGGAGATGTGACGAGTAGAGCTACTATTGGATCCCAAAGCCTAACTGAGAGTAGATAGAACACTAACCCTGAAGTCAGGAGGATTTGAGTTCAAATCCAGCCTCAGATTCTTATTAGCTATAGAGCCCCGGGCAAGTCACTTAATGCTGTCTACCTCAGTTTCCTCATCCGTAAAACAAGCTCAAGAAGGAAATGAAAAGCCACTCAAGTATCTTTGCCAAGAAAATCCCAAACAGTGTCATGAGGAGTCAGACATGGCTAATCCACTTAACAACAAGAGTGTAAGGGTAGGACTATACTTTCTCCTTTTCTTCTAAGGGGCTCCCCTCTGCTCTGGACCTATGTACGTAGTAACTGAGTTCAGTTCTACAGAATGTTGGCCTTTAGTGAAAGAAGTTAAATTCCCTTTCTCATATTCTTTTGTTATTTACTATCCCATTCCAAAACCTCTGGGGAGAATTTCCTAAAGCTTCAAGTTGGCAAATCTGAAGGATCTCCTAAAGTAGGAGTTGGTGTGAGGGGTGTAGAAAGATATTCAACGAACAACATAAATCAGATGTTTGTTGTCGTTCATTCATTTCAGACGCTTTGGGACTCTGTGTGGGGTTTTCTTGGCAAAGACTCTAAAGCAGCTTGCCATTTCCTTCTCCAGCTCATTGTACAGGTAAGGCAACTGAGACAAACAGAGAGGTCAAGCAGATTGCCCAGAGTCAAACAGCGAGGAAGTTTCTAAGGTCAGATTTGGACTTTCAGGACTAGCACTCTAGCCACCTAGTTGCCACCATTTCAGTGCATACATAGATGTTTTCACTATTTCCCATGCATGAGTGCCTTTCTTCTTATATGCAAAGATAGGCTCTAGAGCCAGTATATGATCTATCCTTTCTGGTTTTCTGCTTTTGCAGCATTTTATAAACTATATTATATATAAATTATATAAACTATATATATAAACTATATTTTATTTAGTTACAAAATATCCATGGGGCATAAGGTATGGGTTATCTTTCCCTTTCTTCTTCATCTTTTTTTAAACCTTCACCTTCCATCTTAGAATCAATACTGTGCATTGACTCCAAGGCAGAGGAGTGGTAAGGGTAGGCAATGGGGGTCAAGTGACTTGCCCAGGGTCACACAGCTGGGAAGTGTCTGAGGCCAGATTTGAACCCAGGACCTCCCATCTCTGGGCCTGACTCTCAATCCACTGAGCTACCCAGCTGCCCCTCTTTCCCTTTCTACAGGTAAGATACCCCTCCTTTATTAGGTGAACATTTTATTTACTAGAAGGGACAAGAAAAGGACTTTTTTTTTTTTTTTTTTTGGTGAAACACAGAGAAATGAACTTTGAGGAGAAACAAACAATTCTGAAAGAACCTTAGAGAAAATCAGTTACACAGATAAAAGTAACAGAGGAAAGCTGTGTAAAGCTTTTAAAGAACCAGAGTGAACACATGCTCAGAAGAGGAAAATCTTGATTGATTAAAGATGGTTTTTGGTAAATTGCTTTCAAGTGTCAGATCTGCATATGACTGTTTTGAGAACTTTGAAGTTTACTGCTAAAGTTTACTGAATCAAAGAACTGTTTGGGGGCTACAAGACTATCTTCTATTAACCGTGTCATTTCTAACAGAAATGTGGATTTGGAATTTCTCAACCTAAGATAAGGGTAGATGACTGACTGTATGAAGAGGCCCTGATTTGAAGCATTAGAAACTCATTGAGGAGACTCAAAGAAGTTACTTTGAAAAGAGACACATAGACTGATGGAGCCAAGAAGCCAGAAGGAACAAAGCTGAGAAGAGGTGATAGAAGCCAGTGGCACTGAAAAAAAAAAACAAAAACAGAAAGTGAACATTTTTCAGACCAGATGACTAATGACAGAAAGACTGCAGATGAGGTTGGGAGCTGATCTAATTAGTGGAAAGCATTGGTTCTGAGAGCTGACTGGAGAAAGTAATGCCCTATTTGAAGAACTGCATGAGACAAGGCTGTTCTCTATCACCATCTTCAGCTCAAGAAAATGGAAACCTCTTGGGGACTTGTCTAGGATGCCCTTTACTGTCCTCTAGAGCAAGGGCAAATTACTCGTAAGCTTACATAGAACAGAACTGGATTACTTTATAGAATTAAAGGGAAATGATTTTCACTGAAAGACTTCTTTGATATATAGCTAATGGAGCTGACCTGGGAAGCTCTGCATAACTCAGGCTTAGTGTTAGTATTAGTATTAGCAGAAAAAAAAAAGAGCTAAACATGGCTTCATCCAACAGGAAAGCATCATGAACCTGCAAGAGAACAGAAAGGCCCAGAAGAGAAATCCTACCCAGGAGGTGAGGCATAGTTCAGACTGTTCTATAAAGAAACCACAGACATCCAGCCTGGCAGAGCACAATTGGGAGTTGCTCTAGGTCCATAGGTTTCTTTATTTGTGTATCTCACTTCTAGATTTCTGCAGGTTTTTGCCAACTCCCCACTTCCTTCAGATACTGTGTACTCTGATAGGAGAAAGGTGGCTTAAGTTTTTGAGTGGACTTTTATATTTTTATTATTCTTGCTTTTGCTTTCTATTTAATGTTTCATGTTAAATGAATGCTTGATGGTGATTTGACTTTAAAATGTTTAAATTTATTAAAAAAATTTATTATCTCTTCCTCCTAATTCTACTCAAAAGAATAATAAAAAAGAAAAAGAAAATGCTTCATAATAAGTATACATAGTCCAGCAAAATAGTCCTTGTATTGTCTATATCCAAAAAATATATGATATTCTTCATTTTAAGTGTATCACCTCTCTGGTGGGAGGCATGTGTGTTATGTTACATATTCAGTCCTCTATATTCATAGTTTATCATTTCATTTATTATAATTCTAAAGTCTTTCAAAGTTTTTTTAATAATGTTTTCATTTATAAATCATTCTTAGTGTTGTTTTTTTGTTTGTTTGTTTAAGCATTTTCGCCACCCTTTTCCCTACCTCCTCCCAGAGCCAACAAGCAATTCCACTGGGTTATACATAATATACATATTATCACTCAATACCTATTTCCATATTATTTATTTTTTGTAATAGAGCAATCTTAAAAATCAAGACCCCAGCTGTGTGACTCTGGGCAAGTCACTTGACCCCCATTGCCTACTCTTATCACTCTTCTGCATTGGAGCCAATACACAGTATTGACTCCAAGATGGAAGGTGAGGGTTTAAAAAAAAAATCAAAACCCCACAACCCATACAAACAAGTGGTAAATCAAATGTTTTTCTTCTGTGTTTCTACTCCCATAGTTTTCTCTCTTGATGTGGATAGCAGTCCTTCTCATAAGTCCCTTGGTCATTCTCTTAGCTTTGCTCACTTCATGTTCCATCATTTCATAGAAGTCTTTCCAGTTTCTGCTGAGATTGCCCGTTTTATCCTTTCTTATATATTTCATTATACCATCATATTTCATTACATCCATATACCACAGTTTATTTAGCCATTCCCCAAATAAATAAACACACCCTAGATTTTGGCCACTATATGTAAAAAAAAAAGATTTACTATAAACATTTTTATACATATGTGCTTTCCCCCTTTTTCTTTGATGTCATAGGTGTAAGTCCAGCAATGGTTTAACTTGGTCAGAGAGTATGCAAAAATTAGTCATTTTGGTGGGGCATAGTTCCAAATAGTTTTCTTTTTTTTTTTTTTTAAACTCTTACCTTCTGTCTTAGAATCAATACTGTGTATTGGTTCTAAGGCAGAAGAGTGGTAAGGGCTAGGCAATGGGGGTCAAGTGACTTGCCCAGAATCACACAGCTAGGAAGTATCTGTGTCCAAATTTGAACCCAGGACCTCCCATCTCTGGACCTGACTCTCAATCCACTGAGCCACCCAGCTGCCCCTCCAAATAGTTTTCTAGAATGGCTGGACTAATGTTATGTCTGATTTGTGCAAATGGTAAGCACACTGGTAGGGGCTCTGCAGCAGTCATGACTATGGAGAAGTACACAAATTCACTAGATCAGAGTTATCACTAGGACTCTAAGAATGAGGTGTAGGTGCATGCTTACCTCTCTGGGAAACCACCATGACCTGCTAAGAATAGGTATTGGTGGGGTGAGTGAGCCGGCCCTAGGCTAGGAAAAGTGAGACGAGAGAGAAAGAGAGAGAGAGAGAGAGAAAGAGAGAGAGAGAGAGAGAGAGAGAGAGAGAGAGAGAGAGAGAGAGAGAGACAGACAGACAGACAGACAGAGAGGGAGGGAGAGAGAGGAAATGGTACCAAACCAGGCCCATCTGTGCTACCTATAAGTAAAAAAGCTAAGGCCAAATGCAAAGTGACTTTGTCATCTGTAAAGCCAAGATTAGAAACAAATTCCCTGTTTCCCATGCCCCTTTCCACTATAGACTCCCAAATAATGCTAGTGTGGACATGCTCCTATATCCAAACAAGGCAATCACTGAATTATTTAAGTGAAAATTCAGCAGTGTAATAGATTTTCAGATAAACGGTCCATCCTTAAAGTTTAGCTATGGAGTGTAACCATGGTTAATAATAGAGAAGAAGTTAAAATGGTCTAAACTTAGAGTATCCTTACTTAGCTCTACACGGGGGTCTTAAAATAAAAGATTTAAATAAGTAAGGAAAACTGTGAAAAAAAAATCGGCAGATGGAAGCTTCTCTTTCCTTTGACAGGTTGAATTAAAATCATGCAAATGAACACATCATTGAAGGTTTTCTTCAGACTGCCACACTCATCCCTATAGACTCAGGGCTAAAATTGGATTTCTTTGGGAAGAATCTAAATCTAGCCTTGGACACAAAATGCAGCAACTATTAAAAGGAAGAGAGTAGGCTCAGCTTTGTGTCTTACCTGTGGCCATGGAGTCATTGGGCTTCATCAAAGATGATGAAGCAAAACTAAACTTTTTGAATCTTGTGGACTTGGTCAAATACAAGGAGATCTGTTCCCCTTGAAAAGATGAGATAATACCTGAAATTTCAATTCACAACCTCAGACAAGGGGGTTAACTGCTTCAGTCGCTATCCTTTCTTTTCTCCAATCTCTTTTGCTTTGATTTTCTGTACCACTCAGTGAATGCCTTATTATATCCTATCTTAATTTCTAATTGGCTATACTGTACAACTTAGCATTTATTATATAAAATTGTGTTTTTTTAATATGACTTTGATCATTGTATAGTGTGTTAGTCTTGTGTCTTGAGGTCAGGGACTTTCTCTTCCCTTGTACCTTACACATGAGCCAGGTATAAAGTAATTCGTCTGTATGAGCAGTCCCACCTTTTTCCTTTTCACATTTCAGTATTTCACCTTTCCATTCTAGCTACTCGCATGAAGATCCATATCCCCCAGACCCCCAAAGCAGTCCTATTTACACCTGTCCTAGCAATTGCCAAGAGAGATCTTTTTTGAAGGTGTGTTTTTAATCCAAGCTAGTGTCTTGCTAATTGTTTTTAAGAGTTTCCCATTGAGGGAGCAGCTGAGTGGCTCAGTGGATTGAGAGCCAGATCCAGAGATGGGAGATCCTGAGTTCAAATGTGGTCTCAGATACTTCCTAGCTGTATGACCTTGGGCAAGTCACTTAATTCCCATTGCCTAGACTCTACCACTTTTATAACTTGAAACCAAAACACAATATTGATTCTAAGACAGATGGCAAGAGTAAAAAACTTTCCCAATCAACACTGTTACTATTATTGTAACGTTATTTGTAGCTTTCTGCTATGAGCTTCATGGGGGAGGGCAGAAGAGAGAATCAAGAGATATGACTAATATTGGAAAGATGTTTCTGATGCTCTAATATCTCTTCTAAGCAATTTTATTTTGTAGGAAGGCATGTTTCAAGTGTCAACATAAGACAGAGCATCTTCTGTAGAGATATATGGGGCTTCCTAAGGCTGCTAGAATCAGGGGGAAGGGAAGGGAATATGCATTTATTATAAAGCACCTACTATGTGCCAGTCACTGTGCTGAGCACTTTACAAATATTATCTCTATTGATCCTGATTTTGAATCAACTAGAAACTCTTCTGTTTAGCTTCTAAAGGCCTATATAATCTGACCCCAACCTATCTTTTTTAGCCTCATTTAGCCTTTCTCTCTTTCCTCCAATTTGCAGTCTAGCCAAATGGAGCCTTCATTCTTATCCTCACACACAGTCCTCTATCTCTTATCTCCATGCCTGTCCTCTCCTGGCTATTCCCTATGCTTGAAGTGTACTCTCTCTTCATTTGTGCCTCATAGAATCCCTCTTTCTTCAAGACACTGTTCAATTGTGAGGCTTGTCATGATTCCCTCAACTGCTAATCCCCTTTCTTTCAAACTACCTTCTATTCAACTACTTAGTATTTAACTTTTTAAATGTTTATTATATATATATATATATACACATATATATATATATATATATATATATATATATACACATGCCCTTATTGCCTTCCCCATTAGATTGCAAGCAACTCTGAATGGGGATCATTATATTCTCTGCATTTGTATCTTCAGTGCCTAACACATAGTAGGTGCTTACTGAATGAGTGATTCACGTGGCAGTCTGCCTCAACCTTCTTCAACAGAGTAGTCAAAAAAAAGTGTAGTGGGGAGAATATGTGAATTCAAAAGTTCAAATACTTATTTTGTGCCAGCACTGTGCAGAACTACTTAAGACAGTCATATGGGAGAAAGAAAGTGACTTAACAGCAGAATTAAGTACTGTAAGAATTGTTTCATGCTTATGTAACAAGTGGGAGGTTGATGGAAAATCTCTGTCTTCCTATTATTTCTCAAGAGTCTAATTGGGAATCAGGTTCATACTCTTAGCCCTGCCCCACCCCCTGAAAATATCTTATACTGAAGTCCAATCATGAAGAGTCACTTAGATTTTATAGTTAAAGAAATAGAACAATTTACTTGAAATACAAATATTGCAGATAAAGAAAATATAACAAACACTCCCCAAACTCTGAGCAAAGACCTTAATTCCTTCTAACCCCCAGAGATAGGAAAATCGTGAGTTTCATCCAATTCCAATTCAGTGTTTGGATCTAACACCAAGGTCAATCTCAGGAATCCAGAAACATTGTGATGACACCTTAGTCCAGTATTGGTGAACCTTTTAGAGATCGTGTGCCCAAACCATGCCCTCAAGTTGCATGTGAGTCCCCTCCGTTACTCCATATAGGGGAGGGAGGAAGTGCTTGCCTTGGGCTGCCAGGCAGAGGGGCAGAGCATGTGAAAAATGTCCCCTGGCAATGTGGAGAGAGGGAACGAAGCAGCCCCCTCAGGCATGCGGAGGCATCTGTTCCATGTGTCTGCCAACACAGCCTTAGTCCATCACCATATGAACAAACAACTTCATATCTGGGTTATCAGAACATATAATATGCTATGTTAGTTATTTGAGAGATAAGATGACATCCATTATCTCTAATCCATTAGTTGCCTCTATTCTTCTTGAGGATGAGGTGAGATCTGCCTGTGGTCTGTAAATTGGGTATAATAATGGCACCTAACTTCCAGGGACCTTATAAGGATAAATTGAAATAATATTTGTGAAGGACTTAGCATAGTTCTTGACACACAATAGGTTCTTAATAAATGATTATTTCCTTCTTTTTTCCTCACATGGAAGATTAAGGATTTCTTAGAAATGTTGAGTTCCTGGAGAGTTCAATAATCCAGCCTTGTAGAAAGAGAAAGTAAAATTTCAATTTCTGACCATTGCCAGCATCTTGGAGAGAAGATCCTGGAATCCAGCCTTCCTGGGAGAAAAGGGGGCATCCATAAGGTCATAGATGTAGAGTTAAAAGGGACCTCAGAGGCTATTTAGTCCAAATTCTCATTTTAGTGAAGCCAAGAGAAGCCAAATAACTTGCGCAAGGTCACGCAAGTGCTCCTGGTCAATGAGAGCCTCTTGGGGAGAAGACTGCTCAAGGGACCAGAGTTCTAAGAGCTGCATGAGATGAAATCAAAACATGGGGGTGCAAAAGACTTGGATTTTGCCCTCTGCTATTGATGTGAGTGTTTTAGATAGGGCAATTCCAGTGGAAAGGGAGTTAACTTTCTAGCAGTCAGTAGTCTTAATTAAGCTTATTTTCCTGCCAGAAAATGTGCAAACCCCTAAGATTGTAGAGGACTCTTTGGGTTCCTATGATAGTGGGGCAGAGGTGGGGTGGGAGGAGTGGAAATTCACAAAACCATTGGTAGGAATGGGTCTGATGCCAGCATCCATGTGTGACATTAAATGCAAGAAGATGCTTGTAAGTCAGGGAACAGTTAACAAAAGGAGGTCTACTTACTCCTAACAGAGCAAAGATATGCAAGAAGGATGCAATGGCACTAGCTTCTTGTCTTCGGAGGGAAACAAATCTATTTTTCAGGGCAGGGTATGGTGACTCATGTGGTCTTCAGACAGAAGTGTTGTGAGGCTCAAATGAGATAATAGATTAAAGTACTTTGCAAACCTTGAAGTGTTACGTAAATTCCAATTTTTAGCATTATTATCATTAATACTAGCCGACATCACCCAGGCCTCCAGTTTGGTGATGACTTCATTCCCTGAACCTCTTATTATACTCTTAATGAGTTCAAGCAATGTTTATAGAGTGACAGGGTGTGCTGGTAAATGTTTAACAACCTCTCGGCAATACTTGGGGGGCAGATATATCTGTAGATGCACTTATAAGTTTACTCTGTGTTCTCAAGACTTTCAGTCTAGATGTCAACAAAACAATAAATCAAGTCTTGATTTGTAGATTTGCTGATTTCTGAAGTCACACTGAAAATTTCGCAATCACACAAAATTTCATCCATAATGTGGGTGGCATCTTTTATGCCTCTGGGTGACCAGAAAGCCAAGACAACACATCCAGAGGCCACCAGAGAGCTGTGCTGAAGGAGACAGCTTTTTCTACCTCACTCCCAAGCCAAATAAATCTCACCTTTGTCACCTTTTAGAGGCAATCTAGCCTAGGGAGGGAAAAACCTGGCAGATACTGGTTTTATCACAAGTGTAAAGGAGTTGTTCATCTAGTATCCCCAAGTTAATTTCCTTTATAGGCAGAGTCCAAGCCACACAGTAGTGTTATTGATATAGGGCATGAAGGTGGTGGAATTCAATGGATAGGGAGAATTAGGTTAATTGTTTATGGTCAACCAAGAGGACTTTATCCATTTCTTTTCTACCTTTTATGGTATGAAATAAAGGTTACCCTATATGAAAAATGCATTGTTACTTTGAGTACTTGCATCTACCTACATCTGTGGAGAACTAGGCATAAACTATATTCCAGCCATATTTTGAAGATTCCCAGAGCCTGCAAATTGAAAGGATATCCATCAGCTGGGGAATGGGTGAATGAGTTGTGGCATATGATTGCCATTGAATACTACTGTGCCATAAAAAATGATGAGCAGGTTAATTTTTTAAAGAAATGTAGAAAGACCTATATAAAATTATGAAAAGTGAAATGAGTAGAGCAAAGAGGACATTATAGAAAGCTACAGAATTAATGTTTAATGCTACCTTTAGAGAAAGAACTGATAAGTAGAAACACAAAAGATATAGTTAAATCATTTTTTGGGGTGGGTAAAGCAATGCCTTTTCTAGTTAGGGAAGGGGAGGGAGAGAAAGAGAGAGAGAGGGGGAATTTTAATGTAACCAACAAGCAATAAATTAATTTTAAAAGAATTTAAATTTTTTTTAATTCTCAGAGGCAACTCTTGATGGGTAGAAAACAGGCCAAAAAATAAGACTTTGTTGGGGGCAGGGCTTCATCAATCAGTCAATCACAAGCATTTATTAAGTCCTTACTACATACCAAAGGCAGCCAGGTGGCACAGTGGGATGGAGTTCTGGGTCTAAAGTCAAGAAGACTTGAGTTTAAATCCTGCCTTACTAGGTGTGTGATCCTGGCCAAGTCTCTTCACTCTGCCTCAGTTTCCTCATCTATAAATGAGCTGGAGAAGGAAGTGGCAATCCACTCCAGTATCTTTGCCAAGAAAACCCCAAATGTGGTCAAGAAGAGTCAGATATGACTGAAATGACTGAATAATAACTATGTAGCAAGCACAATACTGAATTCTAGAAATGCAGAAAAAAGGAAGAGCAACCCTCACCCATAAGTAGCTTATAAAATAACAAGAGGAGGCAATTTGTACATAAATTAGGACATATAAGAGAATTACTACAGATTAGGAGGAAGAATAGAAGGGGAGGCACTAATAGCTAGTGGTGGGGAAAGGAGAAAGGCCTCCAAGAGACGATGCTTGAGTATTGATTCTAAGAGGGAAGGTAAGAGTTTGAAAAAAAAAATAGGTGAACGTTTCCATCTGGTATTTGACAGCAAGGTCTGCTTTGCTGTTCGTTGCATTGCAGCTGAGGATACAAAGAATAAGTTGCACATAATAAGAAAGACCTTTGTGGGAACAAAAGACATCTCCCACCTGGTGACCCATGATGCCCACGACATTCCATAGCCAGATTCTATCATCAGAGTGAACTGTTCTGCTTGATTTGGAGATTGGTGAGATCATCCATTTCAAGGATGAAACTGGCAACCTGTGTATGGAGACTAGGAGAGCTGATTTGGGTCTAGTAGGTGTAATCACCAACAGAGACAGGCTCCCTCTATGTGCTGCTTCGTGCTAAAAAAGGAGAGGAAGAGGGAGAAGCCTATTGAATTAGGAAGGGCAAGAGATGATGAAAGTCTGCATTAGGGTGGCACCTGAATAGTGTGGAAAGAAGGGAATGTATATGAGGGATGTGGGAGAGAAACAAATTACAAGCTTTGACAATGAATGACTGAATATGTGGGGTGAGTGAGAAAGAAGAATCAAGGATGTAACTGAGTTTGCAAGCCTAGGTAACTGGGATGATAATGACGCACTTAAAGAAGAAAGGGAAGTTCAGATTTGGGGTGAGTTTTTTGGGGGGAAGATAATGAGTTCTCGTTTAGACATATTGTGTTGGATGTCTATAGGACATTCAATTGGAGGTGTCTAATAGGTATGGTGAGATGGGACTAGAGCTCAGGAGAGAGATTAGGGTTGGATAAATAGTTCTGCAGCATAGAGGTGATCATTGAAGCCACAGGTACTAATGGGATCACTATGTAAGAGAACATAGAAACTGAACAGAGTACAGACACTGAGCCCAGACCCGACAAGCCCAGAGTTTGGGGTGCTGGGTCACAGGAAGGTCCTCCACTAAAGACCTTCTCTATCGCCTCTTCATGGTATGGAGATGATCCTGAGCCTTTGAAGACTATGCCATAAGAGCAAACACCAGGGAAGGTTCTATCAAAATGTTAATGATTTAGATCCAGCCCAGGAATAGACCGTGTGAGTCATCCAAGGACTGGCCTGGCTGAGCCCAGAAAGACAATAGCCAGGTCATCTCTAAGGTGGACTACGAGCTGCATTTCAACCATTTGCTTAATGGTGTAGTTTCCCAAAATGCACTGTAGGAAAAGAGCGAGGATTGACAAATGTATTCATTTTTCCTTGTCAGCCCTTATTTCCCTCCTCTGCTGGTACGTCCAACTCCTGTAGCTCTTCATACCTGTCTTCCAATTTGATTTTTTTCTAATCTACTGTAGGGGCATCAAGGTGACACAGTAGATAGAGTGAAAGGCCTGGAGTCAAGAAGATGCGTCTTCCTGAGTTCAAATCTGACTCCAGACACTTTCTGGCTGTGTAAGCCTGAACAAGTCATTGAACCCTGTTTGCCTCAGTTTCCCCATATCTAAAATGAGCTGGAGAAGGAAATGGCAAACCGCTTCAGTCTCTTGGCTGAGAAACCCCAAATGGGGTTTTGGTTCATGAAGAGTCAGATACAACCGAAATGATCGAACAACAACAAATCACTGCGCACCAGAAAAGCAGATAACCAAGCTGGGTGATGTCTCAACTATGAGTTATTAAGGATTGAATGAGTGCCCAATGACCTCTCCCATGGGTAAACTACATAAACTTAAGGGCATGGCTTCATGACAGTTGAGGTTGCTACAAGTCTGACTTCTAAATAATTGGAATGTTACTGTATTTAATTTCGTCATCTTCTCTCCCATTATTCTTCCTTCTATCCCTGTCTCCTGCCATGGCAGTAAATTGAATTTGGCTTATTCATTTCAATGCCTGGAGCCCCAGAACACTGACTATTGCAGATTGAGGGGGTGGATGGGATGGGACAGGATGGGGGAATGGATGAGTTTAGCTAGGCAGTGGGACATAAATAGACTTGCACATGCACACATTTCTATTTTTTAATTGCAGATTTCAGTCCATCATGAGTTTGGTTTTGTTTTATCAGATGGCATTACCACATGAAATCATCTTTTCCCTTAAATAAATGTTTTGTTTCCTTCTTAAAGGGTACACTATTTTGAACACTCAGTCTAAACTCTGTGACTCCACGCTTTTAATTGAACATTTTAAAAGTACCCAGTACAAGCAAATCACTGTACTAAACTATTGCTATAAAGACAAAAACACTTCAAAATATTCCTCCCCACTTTCCTTCCATTTGCCCCTTCACCCAAGCTCTGGTGCTCAGAACCTCTGGGGACAGCTAGGCAGCAGGAAGACCAGCCGCTGGGGGTGTTCTCTCTTCCTTTCCTTTGGCCTCCTTCCCGATGCTCAGACCCCATCAGGGCTGTCAGTCTGGGATATCATTGCTCTTCTGCATTTGGGTAGGATGGAAGTCATTCGCTCTAATCCATCCAGTGAGATGGAAGACTATCAGGTCTTACTCTTTGTCTTGCCATTATATACTAAAATCATCTGAGACTCAGCACCTGCCCTCCTTCAGGCCCCCAGAGACTCCGATGTGACTTACTGCATCCTGGGTACTGTGGGACCCTTCTGTCTTGCCTGAAATGGAATTCTTTAATGCTTTGTGTCTCCCCCAAATTAGAATGTATGCTCCTTGAGAACAGGGACTGTCTGTATCTCCAGGACCTGACGCAGTGTTTAATAAATGTTTTAGAATTCACACATGCATTTTCCTGAGGAGACAGAACATATAGAAAAGTAAATACACATAAGGGAAGATAAGGAAGGAGAAACTACTAGCAACTAGAGGAGGGGGCCAGGAGAAGCTTCATATGAGAGGTGGAAGGGAGGGAAAGATTCTAAAAGGCAGAGGTAAGGGGAGAGCTTAGCCCAAGCATTCAGGATAACCTGTGTGAAGGCAGGGGGCTGCTGGGACAGCTATGGCTATTAAGTGGCAGAGTGGACAGAGTACAGGGCCTTAACTCAAGAAGACTCATCTTTCTAACTTCAAATCTGGCCTCAGGTACTTCCTAGCTGTGTGACCCTGGGAAAGTCACTTAACCCCCATTGCCTAGCTAGCTCTTACCACTTTTAGGCTTTGGAACCAAAATACGGTATTGATTTTAAGATGGAAAGTAAGGGTTTAAAAAAAAAAAACCTGACCTCAGACACTTACTAGCTATGTAACCCTTGACAAAGTCACTTTGGCTGATAAATCTGGTTGCCTGAGTTTCCAGCTCAGTAAAATAAGCTGGAGAAGGAAATAGTAAACCACTCTAGTATCTTTGTCAAAAAAAAAAAACAAAAAACCCAAATGGGGTCACCAAGAGTCAGACATAACTTGACAACTAGAAAAACTATGTGAAGGCTCAGAAAATGGAGAAAGACTACTGGATTCAAACAAGAGATAACAGGTCAATTGGACTGGAATGTAAAATGAGTCAAGAGATGAAAACAAAATAAATCTGGAAAAGATAAGTTGAAAACCGATTATGAATGACTTCAAATGCCAAGCTAAAGAGTCTATAATTTCTCCTAGAAGAAATAGGGAACTGAGGAGATTTTTAAAAGTGGCACGTGTTAGAAAGATTATTTCAGCATGTGTGTGTAGGATGAATTGGAGAGACTGGAGACCAGGAGTTGAATTAAGAGGTTGTTGTAAAATCTAGGCAAGCGGTAACAAGAGTATAAACTAGGGCAGTGGGCTACTTCCTTCTGTAAGAGGAGAGAAGAGCTTTTGTGTGTAAACAAGGCTTGGTGGCTAGTTGGATAAGGGGGTTGGCAGAGTCGGAAGATGCAAGGATAACTCTGTGTTGCAGAAGTGGTAGGTTAGAGAAGAAGATGAGTTCCAACTGAACACTGAGTTAGAGATTCCAAAGAAAATGTCAAGTAGGTAGTTGGTGATTCTGAACTGAAGTTCAGGAGAGAGACTCGATGGCTGTAGAGATCTGGGAGTCGGCCGTCTGTGTAGAGACAGGAGTTGAAATCATGGGAATGAGTAGGATCGATTAAGAGAGAGAGTTTAGAGAGAAGATAGTCTAAGGCAGAGCCTTGGCAGGGAGGGACAGAATCTATATTTAGTGAATGAGAGAGAGGGATGACCCAGCAGAGGAGACTGAGACGAATGTTCCTCCTCATCTAGAAAGGAGAATCAAGAGAGGATAGTGTCATGGAATTCAATGGAGGAAAAAATATTTAGGAAGTGGGTGGTGGGGCACATCAGTGCAAGAGTCTTCAAAGAAGTCAAATAGAATCAATCCTGAGAAAAGGCCATCCTTTTTTAGCAGTCAAAAGATCACTGCTAGCATTGGAGAGATGTTTCAGGAGAGTGGGAAAGTCAAAAGTCAAATTGTAAGGGATTGAGAAGAAAGGAAGGTCAAGAAATGAGTGTTGACAAGTGTAAAGGGGGAAAAGATATCGGATACTCATTTGAGAGAAAAAGACAAATTTTTAAATGTTTTATTTGTTTTTAGGATGGTAGAGAAGTAGGTCTGTTTGTAGGCAGCAGGAAATATGCTAGTAGATAAGAAAAGATGAAAGATGAAAAAGAGATAGCAAGGGCAAACTTATAGAAGAGATAGGGATTTTTTTTTTAGATCAAAGGTACAGGTTGAGGAGTTGGGTTTGACAAGGCCAAGATTCTTCTATAGAACATGAAGCAAAGGAGAAGAGAGTGGGCAACAAAGTAGAGGGTTTTGTGGTATGGAGTAAGAGAAAAGATGGAGCTTTAAATGGATGGCTTTGATTTTTTTCAGGGAAACGATGATACTATAATGAAAAGAATAGCTGTCATTTATATAGTGCTTTAACTACATCATCTTATTTGGAAATAACAGCTAGTATTTATATGGACAGTTAGGTGATGCAGTGGATAGAGTCCCTGACCTGAAGTCAGGAAGACTCATCTATTCAAATCTGACCTCAGATACTTAAAAACTATGTGACCCTAGTCAAGTCACTTAACCTGTTTGCCTCAGTTTCCTCATCCGTAAAAGGAACTGGAGAAGAAAATGACAAAGCACTCCAGTATCTTTGTGAAGAGTCAGACACCACTAAAATGACTGAACAATAACAAATAATATTATAGCCCTTTACAGTTTTCAAAGTACTTTATGTAAATTGTATTATCTTATTTGATCCTCACAGTAATACTGGGAGCCAATACTGTTATTATCTTCATTTTACAGATAAGGAAACTGAGGCATAAAGAGGTTAAATGGCTTGTCCAGGGTCAGACAATTAGTAAGTGTCCAAGGCAAGATTCAAACTCAATTCTTCCTGACTACAAATTCAACACTTTATGTACCATCCTTTGCACTGTCTTCTTGAGAAGAGAATGAGGTCCCCCATAGAGAGAAGGGTGGGAGGAATAACAAATGAAACTTGAAGACAGAGAAGAAAGTTTGAAAAAATGCTGTAGGGATGCAGTAAAAAAAAACATTTGGGAAGAATAAAAAGACTGCTGTTCAATCAGGTGACCCCACTTGTAGCCTCAGGGAGCTGTAGCATGCACTGGTAAAACTATCTCGGCAGATGGACTAACCCAGGATGAGGATAAGTGACAGGCCTCAGACCCTTGATGAATTAGGGGATGTCATCCCCAGGCATGTGAAGACTTCCCCCAGTGGAATGGGAGAACACTTAGTTTCAATGACCATGAAGGCAAAATCAGGCACTCGGAGTGCTTAGAGTTTGGTCAGACAACAAAGATGCCAAGGTCATCCACTGAGTCCTGACCTATCACCAATCATCCTGACTTTTATCTTGAAATTTTATGATTTGGGAAGACTGAGAGAGACAGATGACTTTGTACAACTCTGCCCCACTGAAATCCAAAGCCCTTGCAAGTCAAGATATCACCCTTCGATGTCATTGGTCCTTTTCAAAACTGAAGGACAAACAATACACCAACAAGATAACATAAATGTGTAGAAGACCAAAATGGCACAGTTGTGTTCTGCATAAGAATGGAGAAGGCATGCATAATGGATGACCCAGATGTAGGGGGTGGCAAAGTATGGAACAAATAGACAAGTAGACAGTGGATTCAATGGTAAGGACAATGTATAGTTGAAATGGTTAACTTTGGATCAAAATTATGAAAGAGAGAAAATTAAACCAGAGCAGAAATGATGAAATAAGAGAGGAAAAAAGGGGATGGAGCAATTACAGTTAATAATGAGAAAAAAAAAGACCAGTGCTTTATTCATAGCTACCTGTGAGTAAAAAAAGACAGAAAGAATATGAGAAGTCAAAAGCTAGGATGAAGGGAAGCTTGGTAACTATAGAAAGCTGACCCGGTGGAAGGGGAGGATATGCTTTCTGGCTTCTCAATACCTAGTTTCAGACTTATTTTAATGAAATATCATTTGACTTTCTATGGAATTGATCACCTCTATATATCATTATATGGCAGTAATGGTGGACCTTTTAGAGGGGTGGGAGATGTGAGAAATGTCCTCAGGGGCCCATACCCATGGAGATGGGGAGGGGAGCAGCCCCAGCCCCAGATCTCTCTGGTTTTCTATTAATGAACTCTGGCAAACTCTGTGCTGGGGTGATGGTGCACATACCTATAAGGAGGGCTCTGAGTGCCCCCTCTGGCATATGTGTCATAGGTTCACCACCATGGGTATATGGGGGTTTAGAACTGATTAAATCACAGAGAAGTGAGTGGGTATTAAAGTCAGAGCCAAATTTATGTACTGGAAGTAGCCACATGGTTTAAGTTGAAGGAAGCTAGGGAAAACTGCCTGCATCCCCAAACCTCCCCCTGCTTGCCTATTATATTGCCTGAAATATCACTGCTAGATATTCCTGCTGAATGAGTTCTTTTTTAAAATGCAAATAGCCCTGGGAAGAAGGGCTAAAACTAGCAATTACTAGTTTTACTATACAGAAGACCATTTCATAATTTATTTTATCTTGCTCATCATTATTAATTGTCATAGGTTCTATTTACATGCATATATGAACATATTTTAAACTCATGCCAATCAATTAACATTATTAAGCATCTACTATGTGCCAGGCAATATGCCAAGCACTAAGGATACAAAAAGAGGCAAAAGAATGCCCCTGCCCTTGAGGAGTTCATAGTCTAATGGATTTATGTTATTAAGTGTGTTATTTTTCCTATCATCAAATATATATATAAGAAAATCCTTGAGAAGAATAATGTATTACTTCTAATTATTTGCATGTTAGTGAAATTGTACAAAATTGTACATTCTAGGCATGTGCATGTTAGTGAAACCATACAGAAGATCAGTGGATGGAATATGAACTTTGAGTCAATAAAACCTGAATTCAAATCCTGTTTCATTTTTTCAGTAGATCTCTGACCTTGGTCAAGTCATTTAACCTCTTCAAACTCTTAGTTTCTGCATATGCAAAATGGGAACAATACAATATACCTTCCTCACAGGGTTGTGATGAGACAAGGTATATAAAGTTCTATGTAAACCTTAAAATGTTCTATTTTTGTTGTTTATTTTTCATTCATTCATTTTTCGGTTTGACTCATCATGACCCCATTTGAGGTTTTCTTGGCAAAGATACTGGAGTGGTTTGCTGTTTCCTCCTCCAGCTCATTTTACAGATAAGGAAACTGAGGCAAATAGGATGAAGTGACTTGCCCAGGGTCTCACGGGTCGTAAATGGCCACATTTGAACTTGGATTTTCCTGACTCCAGGTCCAGTGCTTTATCCACTGTGCCACCTCACCTAGCTGCAAGATGATATATAAATGGTAGTTTTTATTATTAATCATCTTCATACTTCTTCATGGTCTTCCTGAGGGAATGGGTATTTTTGTGGACAAAAGAGAAGAAAAACAAGGAACATATTGGGGCATGGGCAGGTCCAACTTTAATAATCATTTACTAAGTATCTGAGCAAGATATTTTGTTAAACTCTAGGGTTACAAAGAATCTAAGACTGGTCCCTGTCCATAAGGCTTTTATAATCTAGACTATAGAGTCTTTTGATGCCTTGTAGGGGCAGATAAAATCTAGGGGCCAGGAGAGGTAAGAGATAGACCAAAATCAAATTTCACCCATCTCCCAATTTCTTTCTTTCTTTTTTAACCCTTGCCTTCCATCTTAGAATTAATACTGTATATCGATTACAAGGCAGAAGAGTAGTAAGGGCTGGCGATGGGAGTTAAGTGACTTGCCCAGGGTCATGCAGCTAGAGAATGTCTGAGGTCAGATTTGAACCTATGTCCTCCTATCTCTAGACCTGGCTCTCAGACCACTGGACTACCTAGCTGCCCCACCCCAATCTCCCAAATTCTTAAGAGTAAGTTGGATTTAAGGTTGTGAGTCAAAGCTCCCAAGAACTAAGAACTGAAGTCCCTTAGGGAATGACCCAACAAATCTAATTTTTTTTTTATATCAGAGAAGAGTGACAGTCACTGAGATGTGGACCTATGGTCTCCCTGCTAAACCAAGACTGGACCTCCTTTCTGGCTATAGCCAAACTCTATTCTTCATTTGGCTCTATTACAAGGGGAAGATACTTGAATATTTGGGCACCCCTTCTGTCTATTGGGACAATTAGGATAGAATTTGGGCAGTTGGGTGGCACAATGTCTAAAGTGCTGGGCCTAGAGTTAGGAAGACCCAAGTTCCAATCCGACCTTACTAGCTATATGACCCTGGACAAGTCATATCACTTTTTTTGCCTCAGTTTCCTCATCTGAAAGAGAAAGAAATGGGAAACCATTCCAGTTATATTTGCCAAGAAAACCCCTTTCATGGAGTCATGAAGAGTCAGACATGACTGAAAACAACTGAACCAAGGATAGAATTAGACACTATCAGAGCAGTAAGTGATCCCTCATTTTATAATGAGGAAACTAAGACCCACAGAGGCTAGTCAGTCATAGAACGACAGTGTCAGAACTGGGACTAAAGCCCAGATTTCCGGTCCCAGTTCTGTGCTCTTTCCATGACCCTATAACTTCTAATCTCGCTGGAGCTGAGGGTGGAAGGAGCTAACATCTGGAAGCTTCTCTGAGGGCCTCAAAGGAAAAGAGTTGGAGGAAGACAGCGATCTTTGTATTTTCCTTTACCCACAGCTTCCAGAGTGAGAAGGACTGCAATTAGAGCAGCTAATTTTAAAAAATATTCTTTCAAAGTACTGAATCCCCACACCCAAAGCCTGTTCAGGGTGTGTCTCTAGTGCCTTCTCTTTCAAATTCCAGAAATCCCTCTGGGTCTAGCCTCAACCATTCCTTTTCTTCTCCCCGCACCCCCCCCCCCCCAACCACCTTCACTGCTTATAAGCCCTGAATCCTGGCAGGAACAGAGAAAGTCTTGAGGAGATGATGTCCCTCCCCAGGGCTATTCTTATACAAATAGCTAGATGGGACTGCTGAGGATTTTGAATAAATCCCTGTTTGGTGGTACAGTAAATAGAGCAGTAGGACTGTAGTCAGGAAAAACTGAATTCAAGACTGCCCTGAGACACTAATTATCCCTGTGACCCTGGGCAAGTCACTTTATCTTCTTTGCCTCAGTTTCTCAGGTATAAAATAGGCTGGAGAAGGAATTGGCAAACCACTCCAATAATCTCTGCCAAGAGAACCCAAATGGGATCATGAAGAGTTAAACACGACTGAAAAATGACTGAACAACTCTCTCTTCAGATAGGTAGTACAGGATAATGGTTAGAGTTCTGGGCTTGAAATCAAGGAGACTTTGATTTGAGTCCTCCTTTTAAACTTACCAGCTGTGTGACCATAGGCAGGCCACTTAATTTACCCACTCAGCGATCAAACTAATCTTCTTTAACCTTAGTGCTGACCATGTCACTCTCCCAGCCAGTAAACTGTAGTGACTCCCTATTACCTCCAGGATCAACTATAAAATCCTCTGTTTAGTTGGTATTTGAAGCCCTTCAAAACCCTTCTTATTCTATCTTCTTATAGACCAAAAATAGACTTCTCTCACCCACATCCACACATACATTTTTCATCCAGTATACTTGCTTTCTTGCTGTTTCACACAGGACAATCCAGCTCTCCAGTTGGGGAACTTTCCTAGGGTGTCCCCCATGCATGGAATACTCCCCCTCCTTTTCTCAGCCCCCTGGCTTCCTTCAAGTCCCAGCTAAAATCTCATCTTCCACAAGAAGGTTTTCTCACCCCCTCTTTATATTAAAGCCTTCCTTCTGTTGATTTTTTTCCATTTCAGCCTGTTTATGACTTGTTTGTACATCATCATTTGCATGTTGTCTCTCCTATTAAATTGTGAGTTCCTCTATATGTATGACCTTCCTTTATTGGAATATAATCTCCTGGAAGACAGGGACTGCCTAACTTTCATATTTGTACTCCCTTTAATTAGCTAGCATCTGAAATATTTTGTCTGTTTCAGTCGTGTCCAACTCTTTATGACACCAGTTAGAGTTTTCTTGGCAAAGATACTGGGGTGGTTTGCCAATTCCTTCTCCAGCTCATTTGAGGAAACTGACACATACAGGGTTAAGTGACTTGCCCACAGTCACACAGTAAGTGTCTGGGGGCAAATTTGAGCTCCATAAGATGAGCTAGAAACAGTAAGTGCTATCTATCCATTCATTCAAGATCTCTAAGCACACCTCCCATGTCTAAATCCGAAAATTCTGTAACCTCTTTATCATAAAGCTTTAATTTCTTTTAAACACAAATACCCTGGGAGATAATGGATGAGCATAGGGAAATCATACTTTAAACTGTTATCAATTACTTATACCTTAGTGATAATGAGTTTTTCAGATTCTTTCTTTGTATTTCATTTTTAAATGTTTTACTGTTATTCTTTTCTCTTTTTTGATCATTGTCACTCTCCATTGTCATCCACCTCCCACCCAGCACCAAGAATAGTGCCCTAATGCTGGTAATGGCTGAACAAACTGTGGTATGTGATAGTGATGGAATACTATTATGCTATAAGGAATGATGAACAGGATGATTTCAGAAAGAGCTGGAAAGACACATGAGCTGATGCAGAGTGAAATAAGCAGAACCAGGAAAACATTGTACACAGTAACAGCAATATTGTGGAAGGATTAAAGTTTGCTATTAACAGCAATACAATGAGTCAGAACAATTCTGATTTATGAAAAGGAATGCTTTCTACCTCCAGAGAAAGAACTGTTGGAGTTGAAAAGCAGGTGAAAGCATATGATTTATCACTTGTTTATTTGGGTATATGATTTGAGGTTTTGGTTTTGTAAGATTATTTACTTATAAAAATGAATAATATGGAAATATGTTTTGTGTGATAATACATGTATAACCCAGTTTGAATTACTTATCAACTCCTCCCAAGGTGGGAGGAAGACAATATGATTCATATGACTTTGGAAAACTTATGTAGAAATATGTTATTAAGAAAAAATAAATATAAAAAAAGAACAGTGTCCTGTTCACATAGAAGTTACTTAACAAATGTTTGTGGATTAATTGATGAGGCTATTGAACTTTCTATCACTGACAATTCCTATTTCAAGCCTAATTTCATTGCTTTTCTAATTAAGCTGCACAATTGCCACAACCTAGATAGTACTTTGCACAAAAGATAATTAATGTTTGTCAAATAAATGAATTAACTAGCTGGTCTTCTGGTCTCCAGCCTCATTCCCTTCCAACCAGTCCTGAATACCAGATTAATTTTCCTAAAACAGTACTTTCATCATGGAACTTTCCACAATGAGGAAAATGATCTGAGTCCAAAGAGGAACAGGAAAGGCTAATAAGCTAAGTGATCTTGGGAAAATCGGACAGAACTTTAGTGACCCCAAACTTCTTCCTGAAACAAAGACTTATCTCCACAACTCACGGTCATCCCATATTTTTGGAAGAATGTTAGTGTTAAAAATATTGATTTGTTAAATGATAACTCTACTCCAACTATCAATAATATGGAATTAGATCTTAATCAATGATACACGTAAAACCCAGTAGAATTGTGGGTCGGCTAAGTGGGGTTAGGGGGGTTTGGGGGAGAGGGAAAGAACATGAAACATGTAATTATGGGAAAATATTCAAAATAAAAATTAAAGAAACTAAAAAAATACTGATTTGTTGCAAAAGTAAAACATATGACATCACTTATCACATGTATATATGGGTATGTGATTTGGGGTTTAGGCCTTAAAAAATCACTCTATAGCAAAAATGAATACTACAGAAATAGATATCAAGTGACAATGTTTGTACAACCCAATGGAATTGCTTGTTGGCTCTGGGAGGGGGAGGGAAGAGAAGAGGGAAAGAAAATGAATCATGGGAACATGGGGGGGGAGAAAAATTAAAAATAAATAAAGATTTTAAAATACCAATTTTTATTTCAAGAAGCTTAGAACTACTAAAAGCTCTGCCCAGTTTCTCAAAGACCATCTAGACTACTTACTACTTCCTTTTCAGCTCTGGGACCAACTCAGTTTCCCTTTGTAATGTCCACCCCCAGATAAGGTCCCTAGGTTGTCCATGTAACTGCTCATCAAAATCTTGACAGTAAATAATCCTCATCCATTCAGTATTCCTTGTGTAAATGGTTTTTTAAAAACTCTTTTTGAGTGACCATGAATCTCATTTAAGAGGCTGCAATGTTCTTGGTCTTGGGAGAGTTAGGTGGTATAATTGATAAGAGTCCTGGACCTGGAATCAGGAAGACCTGAGTTCAAGTAGAGCCTTAGACTGTTACTAGCTGTGTGACCCTGGAAAAATGCCTTAACATCCATCAGTATCAATTTCCTCATCTTTAAAATAGGGATAATAAATAACACCTGCTTCCCAGGATTATTGTGAAGATCTAATATTTGTAAAGTACTTAAGCACAGTGCTGGGCAGATAGTAGGTACTTAATAAATGCTTCCTCCTCCTTTGTCTTGGTGCAACCAACAAAATGTCATTTGCAAACACCTGGAGAACCTCAATATTTATAAAGAATCTCTTTTTATCTTGAACTCTGTTAGAGACAAGACCTAAAGTTATGAGATTTGTTGTTTTTTTTTTTTAAACCCTTACCTTCCATCTTAGAATCAATGTATTCTATATTAGTTCCAAGGCAGAAGAGTGGTGAGGGCTAGGCAATGGGGTTTAAGTATCTATCACACAGCTAGGAAGTGTCTGAGGAAGTGTCTGAGGCCTGGCTCTCTATCCATTATGCTACCCAGATGCCCTCTCTTTCTTTTTCCTTCCTTCCTTCCTTCCTTCCTTCCTTCCTTCCTTCCTTCCTTCCTTCCTTCCTTCCTTTCTTTCTTTCTTTCTTTCTTTCTTTCTTTCTTTCTTTCTTTCTTTCTTTCTTCCATTTCCTCTCTTGCTCTCTCTCAACAAACCTTTTATTTATCTTTATTTATCTACTTATTTGTTTGTTTGTTTGTTTTGTTAAAACTCTTACCTTCCATTTTGGAGTCAATGCTGTGTATTGGCTCCAAGGCAGAAGAGTGGTAAGGGCTAGGCAATGGGGGTCAAGTGACTTGCCCAGGATCACACAGCTGGGAAGTGTCTGAGGTCAGATTTGAACCCAGGACCTCCCATCTCTAGGCCTGACTCTTAATCCACTGAGCTACCCAGCTGCCCCCCAATAAACCTTTTAAAAGTCTGGTTGAAGTCAATCTCTCCAAGTGTTGGAATTTCCAGAATGAATGTTTAATTATGAATTTGTAAAATGATAGTTTGAAAGAGGGTTGAAAAATGGCTTTGCAGCATTGTACATGAAAATAATAAAATAATAAAAATAAAGATAAAAAATACCTTTCTTCTTAGAATCAATTCTGTATATTGGTTCTAAGGCAGAAGAGCAGTAAGGGCTAGGCAATGGGGGTTAGGTGACTTGCCCAGGGACACATAGCTAGGAAGTGTCTGAGGCTAGATTTGAACCTAGGACCTCTGGTCTCTCAAACCACTGAGCCACCCAGCTGCCCCCTCTCTGTTACCTTCTTAGGTCTAGATAAGCATCAATACGATAAATCAAGCCCTGATTTGTGACTGCAGAGGTATGAATACTCATGCTGAAAATTTAAGTATCTGCTCTCTGTAGCTGGTGTCAATCAGCTGGCTCCAGCACACCCCCGAGTTCATGACACTAGGAAACATAAGCATCCTTACTCTGGGTGGTTCTCCTCCTAGAAGTTAGCGCATGATTCAGGTCCCTCCACCTAGGTCTGTCCCTCACATTCCCTCACCCTTTTTTTTTTGCAGGCATCTTTATTGGGGATTGAGAAAATCTATTCCCCGACTCCTAGAAGTGTGGACTGGAGCGCTCAGATTTTAGACACGGCCAGTCATTCAGGAGGCTTAGCCGGTGAGCAAGCCGGTCTGCCGATGAGCCAAAGTGGAACAGAACAAGTCACTGTCCCCAGAGTCCTTTCCAAGGCTCAGGCCTGAAGGAAGGGGTGAGGTGGCTACCCCGATTCTAAATATACCCGGGCTCTAGCCCCTGGTTAATGATTTCAAGCTGAAGATTCCCACCCCAACCAGCCTTGGGACCCCACTGCTGGAACTCAGGAATTGGCTGCCCTTCCCATCACCTCAGCAAAAGGCTGCTTTTGCAATAAGGGGCATTAGAGGATTTTTCATCTGCCAGGAATGTACAGATTTTTTATAATCACTGCCCAAGGCTGATCTGGTCCAATTGACAAGAGTGATAGAGATGGGAGGAAGGGAGAGAGAAGCTGGAGAGAGGGAGGGAAGGGGAAAGAACAAAGGCAAAGTGGGGGGAGGGAAAAAAACTTAAGGGAGGGAAGAGGTGAGCACAGAGAAGGAGAGAAAGAGGGAGAGAAAGGCAAGCCTTGGCAAAATGAAGTTATTGAATTAATGGGAATTCGGAGTTATCTTTCAGTTGACAGACTTTGGAGAATTCAACGGGGCCCACACTTTTGTGGGGGCAGCAGTTTAATGAAATGAACACATGAACTATTCATTTTTCATTAAGGATGAAGTGTAGAAAGCACATATCTGAGGATGAAAAATCAGTCCCAGCCCACAGCAAACTGGTAACCTAAGCCTGAGTTTGAGGCTGCCTGAGGCACTGAAGCAGGAACAGTTGTTAGGACCTAGAAACTGTAATCAAGCCTGATCCTCCACACCCCCCAGCCCAAGCTCGAGGCCCCACAGAGCTGCCTTAACTCTTTATTTCCCCTGCAGCTGTCTTGCTTGAAGCATGTGGTTGGATGGAGGGAAGGGCAGTTCATGGAGAAAAGGGGGTAAGAAGAGGCAAGGACTGGGGACGGTCTCAGAGGATGAGTTTCTGAATAAGAATTCTAGTCTGTGCAGAGCCTAGAGCAATGTTGGGCTTAATAAGCTACCTAAGTTGCTAAGCTGTCTCTCAGGGGGCAGCTGGGTAGCACAGTAGATAGACAGCCAGGCCTAGAGATAGGGTAGTCCTGGGTTCAAATGTGGCCTCAGATGCTTCCCAACTGTGTGACCCTGGGCAAGTCACTTAACCCCCATTGCCTAAAAAAAAAAATTAAAAATTAAAAAGGAGGGAGTGTGGTATAGGGAATAGAACATTGGAAATGCAATCAGGAATATCCACATTTGAATTCTGCTTTTCGGATGCTACTTAGGAGATTATGGTCCAGTCATGATCACTCTAAGCCTCAGTTTTCTCATCTGTAAAATGGAAATATTAATGGCCTCTAGCTCATAGGATTGTTGCATAGATCAAATCAGACAATATACATAGATAACTTTACAACCATTATATAAAGGGAAGTTATTACTGTTAATAGCTTGCATATTTTACTTTCAAGTTGGGGAAGTATTTTACATAGATCATCTTATTTGAGTCGCATAATAACTTTGTAAGGTAGAAATTCCAGGTATTATTACCTCAATTTTAAAGATAGGGAAATTTAGCCTTGGCGAAGTTAAGTCAGTTATCCATGGTTACATAGTGAATGTGGAATTTCTTCCTGACACTAAGTTCAGCAATCAATCTCTCTCTCTCTCTCTCTCAATCTCTCTCTCTCCCTCTCTCTCTCTCTCTCTCTCTCTCTCTCTCTCTCTTTTTCTGTCTCTGTCTCTGTCTCTCTCTGCTGTTTCTCTGTTTCTGTCTCTCTTTGTCTCTCTCTTCTGTATTTGTTTCTGTTTTTGTGTCTGTCTGTCTCTGTCTCTGTCTCTGTCTCTGTCTCTGTCTCTCAAGCTTGGCTCTGAATTAACCAGTCTCAAAGGATGGCTCTCCCACTGAACTAGGGGCCCTTTTATTCAAAGGGGAAAAACTGGAAAATTCTCACAGTTGAGAGAAGGAAAATCTGGGACAGGATTGCATGTTAGAGGTCACAATGAGCCTTCTATCCATACAGGTGACTCTTAGTCAATAACTACTATTAAAATAGCGTTTGTCCTTCTCAAGTGCTCTTTCAGCAATGTTTTCAGATTTCTCTCCTACATATCATCTCCCTTCCCTTCACCTATCCTAGTTTAAGCCATTCTTCAAGGACCAGCACAATCCCAGTCTCCTTTATGAAGCCTTCTTTAAACACTGACAGAACTTTCAGCCTGAACTACACACTCTGGTTTCATCTTTATTGCCTGTTTGCTCTGAATAATAAATCACTTTTATAGACGGCTCTGGAAGTTTTAGAGTGCTTCTCTCACAAAAACCCTTTGAGGTGGATGCTTCAGCCCCATTTTACAGAAGAGAAAGCTGAGGATCAGGGAGGCATGTGCTCACAGAGCTAGTGTCGGAATTGACATTTGAACTTATGTTGATCCCACGTCCAGTGTCCTTTCCAAGTGTGTCCACCTAGCAGAAAGCAGAGGCCATGCCCCTGATCTATCCCTTCCTTTTTGTCCTCAGGAAGAGCAACCAGGACAGAAACTTGTCAGAATGACAGGGGTTGAAGGGTCCCAGCCAAGAAGGCAGCACGATTTCCCAAGGTCTCCCAGAGATTCGTAATTATAGGCATGGCTCAGAGGAGCCTGGATTAAATAAACCGCCCTCAATCTAGCACATATGTTTCAGCTCCTGGGATGTGTATCAGAGCCTTTTTCTTTTCTTTTCTTTTTCTTTTTTACTGTAACTCTTGGCAGGACAAATAGTCCTCACACTGATAGGCTTCAGATGGCCGGGATGGAGGGTTTTAAATAACCAGTGACAGGCAGGTTCTGGGACTGAGTTTAAATGAGTTGTCACTTCCTGACTGAAGTGGACCTAATTGCTGGTTGTGTGTTGAAATGATGAAAAGGGTGGCCTTAAATCTGAACTTTGGTTTCTGCAACCTCCTAGTATTCTGGGTACTATATTTAAGAATAAGATGAGCCACTTTTTTAAATAAAAGGATTACTGGAGAAATAGACAAAGTGGGTATAATAGCAGAGCCATGTGGGTGGCTGGACTAGGATGTTTAGCCTTCACTCAAATCTCAGTTTTTCCCATCTGTGAAATGGAGACAATTCCTCCTTATCCTTCCAGACACCAAATGGAAGAGCTGGGGAATACTTGGGATACTTTTGGACCAGCTTTCATTCCTCTGCAGATGTTGCCAATTCTCATCAGAGCCTCTTGGGGAAATAACTGGAAAAGCCTCTGTATTGAATTTTTCTCCCCTTAATTACCACTAGAAACATGGCAAAACCTAATCATAGCCATGTTGGCCACACCTTGCTACTTGTGATGTTTGTATCGCTTCTACCATATATATAGCAACAGTACAAAATCTAAGCTGGCCTAGGCATATACTTGTGAGTAATTTCAATCCTTCTTCAGTCCTTGATTCTTTAACTTTGGTAGGAGTCAATAGACAATGTCCACCAACATCTGGAATGAGTAATCCATTTGAAGAGTTTGGACATCAAAGGAGAAGAGAGATGACTGAGTTATGGTGATGGAAGGACAATCTGGAAGTATTAATGGTGACTTTATTCACCATTCTTACTCTTCACCCATGCTCAGTGAGTCACAGATGATGGGACTGGGGAGGATGCGATGGTTAAGTACAATGAGTACTGGAAGGGGTAGCCAGGGGTGCCATGTCACTGGAAGAGCTAAGTCTCAGTGAGTACCAGAAGATGGGAATAAGAAAGGAAATGATTTAAGATGAAAGCAATTTTACTAATTAGGGAAGGAGAGAGAGAGGGAGGGATAGAGGAAGAGAGAGAGAGAGAGAGAGAGAGAGAGAGAGAGAGAGAGAGAAGGAAACAACATACTACTCATAGCCACAAAGATATTTTAACATATCAATACATATATATATATATACATATATATATATATCTCCTTATTTCATCACTAGCATTGGACATCATCCATTTGGGATAAGCATCAGTTGTTGGGGAAGCTCCTCTTTACATCACAAAGTAATCTGCCTTTTTGGAACTTCCAAATATTGATACCAGGTCTGTCCTCTGGAGTGGGGGAGAAAAAAAAGTGATATTCCAAAGTCTTCCATTAAGAAGAGCTTTCCCTTAGGGGTGGCTAGGTGGCTCAGTGGATTGAGAGCCAGGCCTAGAGATGGGAAATCCTGGGTTCAAATCTGACTTTAGATGCTTCCTAGCCTTGTGACTCTGGGCAAGTCACATAACAACCCTCCCCTCCACTCCCATTGCCTAACCCTGCCTCTCTTTTTCCCCTTTCCATTCTTTCCCCTTCTTCCTCCTTTTTAGAGGCCCAAAGCCCTAGATAAACACAAGTATGTGAACATGTTGAAGGAGGCTGATCATTAAATGGCTCCAACCAAGAAACCATGACCCTTTTCCATAAACTCTAACCACTTCACATTGATCTGGCTCTAGCCTAATTTTTTCTGGAAGGAAGAAAAAGAGAACTGAGATTAAGGGAAGCAAGAGAAAAAAAGGAAAGAAATAAAAAAAGGAAGGAAGAAGGTAGGGAAGGAAGGATGGAAAGAAGGAAGAGAGAGAAAGAGGAAAAGGGAGTAATCACCCAGAAATTAGCCTTAGATTATATTTGTTTCTTTTTAGTTCACAAGATTTAAATAGGTGGAAGCCTTCATGAAGACAAAATTCTGCCTTTGAAAAGAAGAACTTGCCAAATCCATTCAACAAGTATTTGAGTAATTGTGAAAATAAAATATCTTTGAATTAAAAAAGAGTATTTGAGTAGTAGCAAATTAATCAGACTCTAACCCACCTGGTACGTATGTGCCCAGGAGAAGCTCTCTAGCTGATTCAAAAGGAGAATTGTACAAATAGCTATTGAGTACTTTCTATGAACAAGGTTCCATGCTAGGTGCATACAGACAGGTTATCCATCCATAATACTGTATCCCAGACATTGTACTCCATATGGCTTCCCATAGAGGCAGGTGATACAAAGATGTTGGGACACCAAGAAAGGTGGAAGATAGTCTCTGCCCTCAAGAAGCTTATGGTCAAGGGACAGCTAGGTTGTTCAGTAGCTTGAGAGCCAGGCCTAGAGAGGGGAGATCCTGGGTTCAAATCTGAACTTAGATGCTTCCTAGCCTTATGACCCCTGGGCAAGTCACTGAACTGCCATTGCCTATCCCTTACCACTCTTCTACCTTGGAACCAAGACACAGTATTGACTCTAAGATGGAAGGTAAGAGTTTAAAAAGAAAAAGAAGAAGCTTCTGGTTTATGGAGGGGAAAAAGTAGGCAAACAACTACATTCAAACAGGATAGATCCAGAGTGATTGGGAGATATTCTCAGAAGAAAGACACTAAGATTAAGGAATCTTTGGAAAGTCTTATAAAAGGGAGCACTATAGGTTGATATTTGAAGGAAATCAAGAGGTAGAGAACAGGAGGGACAGCCACGAAGATGCTCAGTCAGGAGATGGCATGTTTTATTAGAGGAATAGCAGAGATTAGTGTCACTGAATCACAGGGTACACAGAGAAGAGTAAAGTGTGAAAAGACTAGAAATGTAGGAAGGGGGTCATGTTATGGAAAGATTTAAAATCCAAACAGAGAGCTTGATATTTTATTATGTAGGCAATAGGGAACCACTGGAGTAGACTGAACATGATTTCATTTTCCCTTTAACTAGGTCAATTTACAAGATGCTAGATGGTTCCTGGCTAGAGCCCTGGAATCAGAGAGATTGGTCTTCAGGAGTTCAAATCTGGCCTCAGACACTTACTAGCTGTGCAACCTTGGGCAAATCCCTTTACTCTGTTTGTCTTGGTTTCCTCATCTTTGAAATGAGGGGGAGGAGAAAATGGCAAACTTGCCACACTAGTATTGCTGCCAAGAAAACTCCAAAATGGGATCTCAAAGAGTTGAACCCAACTGAAACAACTGAACCAAGATCAGTTTAATAGCTGAGGGGAAGATGGACTAGAGTGGGAGAGAGAGTTGAGTCAGGGAGACCAAAGAGCAGACTCTTCAATAGTCTAGACATGAGGGGATGAGGGCTTGTACCATATGAGGGCATATAGACCATAATGTATATATCTTGTGGTCTGCATTACTTCCTTCTCATACCCTATAATCATGTGTTGTTTTTTTTAAGAGGAACTTAGTTCATCAAGGGTGACCTCACCAATTGGGCTACTATAGTCTCCTTGATATATAGGCTGTATTTATAGGTGGGTAATAGAAATGATGAGATTCAAGGACTCATCCCTTTCAACCTGAAGAGTCATTTGTATATGAAAGGGTCAGAAAACAAAACTGAGGCTTGGGAAAGGCAAAGGGCCTGTCCCTCCACCCACTCACAGACTTGAGTCATGAAAGAGACTGAAAGTTTAAAAGTTAACTGAACCTGCTAGCAAGAGAGCCGGGGAATGGGTCCGGGAGAGACAGCTATGGAGGAAAAGCTCAGCTCTAGAAAACTCTTCTCCTTCTCTTTTATACCTCTTGGAAAGTGTAACAAGATGGGGCAGTGGGGAGGTAATTCCTCTTTCCTTTCTCCTCCCTTCTTTCCCTTTCCAGCATCCATGTATTCCTTACACATCTAAGGTGTGACTTTCTAGCATGATATAGAACCCGTCAGAGTTTATGGCTCTGCTGGAATAGCTTTAGAAAATGTAAGGCCTCCTCCATGCAACAATCAGGCATCAGAGTAGGATTTTGTAGTAGCTGTTTGCAAAAATACCATCAATCAATCAATCAAGTGACTCTTTGAGAAAAGGCTGAAGGAACTGATCATGATACTTAAACACAGAAAAGGTCATTAGCAGAGGAAACCAAGAAGTTTTTCATGTCCCCCAGAAAAGAACCAAAGGTTTCCCTGCTGTAGCCCCCATCTTGGAACACTCCTCTACCTTTTCACCTAGTGTGTAAGTCTACCAATCCTTCCAGGTCCAACCCAAACCCCACCTACTCCCAGCAGCTTATTTTTTTTTAACTTTGGTCCACATGATTCTCCCCCAGGTCTGAAACCTTAATGCACTTAGGACCAACTCTATGATATTCAGCTGATCTAGGATTCTCTAATCATTGCATGATTTCCCCAAGTATATCGAAAGCCCCCAGAGAACAAGAGGCAGAGACAGAAAGCCTGGAGTTGCATCCCAACTCCTGTACTTAATATGCATGTGACCTTGAACAAGTGAATATTTAGCCGACCTATGATGCTCTCCCGGGTACACTGTCAACTCTCAGATGACAAGATCATAAAACCTGGGTTTGCATCCCAACTGCTGTACTTAGGATCCGTATGACCTTGAACAAGTCACCTAATTTCTCTGTGGCTTAATTCTTAATATACGAAACAAATAATAATACTTGAAAACCAAGTATTATTAAAAATGATAGAAAGATAACAAAAGAGAGAGAAAGATAGATCTATACATGTATGTATACACCATTATTCTTATACCTTTCTATATCCTCCCATTGTGCCTAGCATAGCATAGGTGCATGTTATACATTTCATAGCTGCCTTTTTAATTAGTTGATTGAGATGGACGCCAGTCATAGTAGCGAGAATTGAGGTCAGACATAAAAAGAACTTAGAGGAGCAGCGAGATGGCTCAGGGGATAGAGTGCTAGACCTGGAGTCTGGTGGACCTGGGATTCATAGGTGGCCTCAAACACTTCCTAGCTATGGGAAGGTCTAAAAAGAATAGCAGAGGGCATTTGGAGAATTTCCCACCTGGAAGACATTTAGGCAAAGACAAGACCTTCCGTGTGTGTACTCCCACAACTCTATACTCTTGAATTGTATCAGAGACAGTGTTGTTCAGAGGCACACATGTCTTATGACATAGTCAAAATGGCAACCAAGATGGTGATGGGACTGGAAATCATGCCCTACAAAGATCAGCAAAAAAACTGTAAATGTTTAGCCAACAGAAGACTTGGGGTGGAAGGGATTATGACTTACTTCAAATATTATTAAGTGGAAAGGGGATTAGATTTGTTCTACTTAACCCTAAAGTAGCCTTGCATAACCTGGAAAAAGTACTTGACTCCCAATTAAAGTGGCTTGGGTTCAGAGCCTACTCCTGAGGACGACTATTTCTGTAAATACAGATGAGTCACTAACCCTCCTGGATCTTAGTTTCCTTATCTCTAAAATGGTCTAGGGGGAAATTTAGATTAGATGGCCTCCAACATCCCTTACAGTTCTAAATTTATGATGTTATGACCAATGGATACAACTTACAGGGAGGCAAATGTTTATACAAAGGAAGGAAAAACTTTTTAGTAGTTTGACTTGCCCCAAAGTAGAATGGGCTGCCTCGGTGAGGAGGAATAGCAATTACTTATGTTCGTATGGCCCTTGAAGGTTTAAAAGTTACACAGAAGATTTTCTTCATACTGATCCTGTGAGATAGGCTAGATAGGTATGATCATTCCTATTTTACAGGTTAGGAAATTAGAGCTCAAAATGATTAAGTGATTTGCCCATAGTAGGAAGTATCCTAGATGAGACTTGGACTACAATCTTCAGATCCTGAGTCTGGTTCTCTCTCCATGATACTTCTTACCTTCATTGAGTTCTCTCTCTCTTATGAAATAAGGTCAGATGACCACTTGTGGGGGATGTAAGGGGTATTGTAGAGAGGATTTATGGGATTGGACTAGAGTTTGGGTTAGCTGACCTCTGGGGTCCCTTCCAACTTCCTTTCCATTCAGTTCTATGATTCTATAATTCAGTGAGTGGACTGATGAGCTCCGATAGTCCTTCCAGATTTCTTTCCTCCGCCCTTGCAGGAATACACTCATATCCTGTGTTCATATTGCCTCTTTCTTTCCCAGACATGATCTCACTCTTTCTCACTCTTGGTCCTCCCCAGGGATGTGACTATTGTTTCTTTCTTATTATAGACCTAGAACTTAGGATCTGATTATAAGTTCAGAACTGGATGGGGACTTTAGAAACCATCTAAGCCAGCTCCTTCATTTTACAGTGGAAAGAACTGAGGCAGAGAGAAATGACTTCCTAAAAGTCCTTCCAGGATTTGAACCTGGGTCCTCTGAATTTAAAGTCAGTGACCTTGTGGTTACACCAGGGAAATCCTATTCCCTTTCATGGTTTTCTGGGGAAATAGAGACCTAGTCCAATCTTTCCATTTTACAAAGGAGAGGAAATTGAGGCATTTGCTTGAATGATCTCATGAATTCTCCTAATTATGATTCCTAGTATTTGGTGAGCTTTCTCTTGAAATGCAATAAAGGATTCCTGTATTTTCTCAGTGTCTGACACATAGCAAGTACTTTAAAAATGTTGATCAAATGACACATATAAAACCCAGTGGAATTGCGTGTCGGCTATGGGAGGGGGTTGGGGAGAGGGGAGGGAAAGAACATGAATCCTGTAACCATGGAAAAACATTCTAAATCAATTAAATAAAAATTTTAAAAAATTTTTAATGTTGATTGATTAATTGTTATTGGTGGATTTCAAGGACAGACTTTCTGTCTGTCCAATGAAGACCATCCTGCCCAACTTCAGGGAGATTTGGCCATACCAATTCCTGAAGGCCATGTCATATCATTTACCAAGTCATGGAACAGTTGCAATCTGCATTAGTGGAAGGTGTAAGGACAGGTTACCTTTGACTCTATGCCAATATGACAGAGAAAGGGAGTGGAGCACTGGCTTTAAAGTCAGAAAGACCTGTTTTAAAGCCCTCTTCTGATACATACTAGTTGTGTGACTCTGGGCAAGTCAGATTATCCCTCAACCCTCTATAAAATTCTTTTTTTTTTTTTTTAACCCTTACCTTCCGTCTTGGAGTCAATACTGTGTATTGGCTCCAAGGCAGAACAGTGGTAAGGGTAGGCAATGGGGGTTAAGTGACTTGCCCAGGGTCACACAGCTGGGAAGTGTCTGAAGCCAGATTTGAACCTAGGACCTCCCGTCTCTAGGCCTGGCTCTCAATCCACTGAGCTACCCAGCTGCTCCTCTTTGAAGTTCTTGAGGACTGTAAGTGGTAGAAAATGTGGCTAACCTGCACTGGTAGGGAGATTCTCCTCATCTGGAAATTGTCATTTCAGTGAAATCACAGATCCTATCGGTGTCTTACTGACAAGATCACAGAATGGTAGAGTAAACCCATATTGAAGTATCTTGGTGGGGCACTAGTTGGGTCTTTTGTGTGGAGCAAAACCATTTGAGAGAAGTGAGTGACTTGGTAGCTCAGGCAACTGGGTAATATGAATGAGAAAACAGAAACTCCATTGGCCCTGCCATGTTCTTCTAAGAAGACAGGAATGAGTTAGGGCTGCCTTTCTTCTCCCCACCTCCAATCAACACATACATATGGAGTGGACTGAAAAGTATTTGCCAAAGCCCAACATGACACTTTGCAAATATTAGGCATTTAATAAATGCTATTGAATCAAGGTAGATTAAAAATAGATGAGAATATACCAAATATTTGTTAAGTTGAGTTGACAGTGGGGAGCCATACACAATTCAGAAGTCATGTGAGAAGACAGATCCAGGTTAAAATGGTCAGTAGATTTAAGAAGGGACCTCCCACTGTGTGACCCTGGGCAAGTCACTTGACCCCCATTGCCTACCCTTACCACTCTTCCACCAAGGAGCCAATACACAGAAGTTAACGGTTAAAAAAAAGTGTGTGTGGGGGGGAACCTCCCTGCATGTGATTGCAGCTTAATTGCTTGTAAGATTCAGTTTTTTTACCTGAAGAATGGGTGTAAAAATAGTACCTGGGATCATTAAGACATCATCCTCAAGTTCAAACGTCAAAGTTCAAGTCAGTGTTTGGCAACAGTTGTTAGAGGCTGGTCTAGACAACTACACGATGCAACTGAGATTATAAGCTGGGGGAAAACTGGACTTTCTTCCCTAGACTTCAGAAGAGACAAAAGAAAAAAAGTAAAGGAGTAACTACAGGGACAGAATTAGGCAGGGGGGCAACTGGAGCTTTGCCCAAGGGCGCTGACATTTAGATGGTACAAGAATACTTATACTGCTTCATTGGATAAAAACAATTGAGCTTAGTAATTAGGTAATAAGAATAATTGGATAAAATAAAAAGCTGCCACACGATGCTTCCTCCCCTTGCTGCTATAATACTGGGTGAACTTTCCCTTCACTTGCCCTTGTTCTACTCCTTCCTCTAATGGTGTTCTTCTTATCAGTGGCCTCTTGTGCTATCTGGTCAACTTTGATTAGGGGACATGTTTTGTGCTGCTCATAGCAGGCATCACCAGGACTAGCCGAAGCTCTGAATGGATTCGCCAAGGGAAAGCTCTATTCTTTCTCCCTGTGGTCACTTCATTCAAATGCCATCTCCTCTACTAAGCAAGCCTTCCCTATCAGATCATAGAAGAAGTAATGGTCCCTTCTGAGTCTTTCCACCCTCTGTATTAGATCCAGAGAATACCAAAGCTGAAAGAAGCCTTATCTATAAGGCCTTAGTCTAATCCCCTTATTTTTCAAATGAGAAAACTGAGGCTGGAAGAAGGGAGAGGTGACTTGTTCAAGTTCATAAAGCTAGCAAGTAATAGAGCTGCAATTGGAGACTTCTGACTCTACAACCCTGCACTCTTTCCATGGTAACACCCCTCTCCCTCTGGCACCACTCCCCCCAGTCCCCCCAACTCCATTTCTCCTCTTTTTTACCCCAGATCCATCTTTATATTCTTGTCACACAGGTGTCGAAAGACCTTACTTTGGGCAATAGATTCTTGTCTGAAAAGTAGCTTATAACCAAAATGTTTGCAAATGGAATCATTTTTAATGTTGGGCTGAAGCAGGGGGTGGCAGTAGGGAGAGACGTCAATGGGGAAATATCTCATAAACTGAAGAATGCCTCAGCAAAGCCAAAACCATTTCATTGATTTATCTCCCTTTTTTTTTTAAATCGAGATTGTCGCCTGATCAAGTTTGCTTAAATGAGGTCCACCTGCACCATAAATTCTTTTACTGTCCATTTATTTCTTTATTTGGCCATTTTTCCCCCTACTGGATCCAAATGCCTACCTAGGTGCTTGCTTCAGTGTCTTGTGGTGTGAGCCATCTCAGGACAGGCATTATGACTCTGTGACTCATCCAGCCCTGTTACAAGGATGAGTGAGAGACCTTGGGAGTGTGTGGTACGTGGTCCCGGAGGGAAGAAGCCTTTTCTGAACTGTGCCCAGTTCCTGATTGCCCTGGGGATCTGCCTTTGAGGGGCTCCCAGACTGTTCCCCCTGGCCCAGAGCAGCTCTTAGGCAACAGCAGCAGGGATGAGTTCAGTGTAACTCAATCCTCCCCATGTGGATCACATTTCCCCTAAAAGGCTCAGAGGCTGAGGAGTAAAGGGAGGGAGGCATTTGGCAAGTGTGCTCACCTTGGGCTGGGCTACACCCAGAACACTGGGGAAATAATTGGAAGAATTTTGCTGATTCTGCATTGTGGTAGTATCATCCTCCATGCTTTGGTGGAGAGAGAATTGTTGTTGGTGCAAAGGAAAGGGGTGTCTATGTGCAGATTTGGGGGACCTGTTTTTATAAGACCAGTCTGTGACAAAACTATGAAATTAGCTATTTATCTTTCTCCCCATCCTTCATCTCCTAAGCGTCCTTTTTTCCAGGTTTCATATGATTTAGAATTAGAAGGGGCCTTAGAGATCATTTAATGTCAGGGCTTTTAATCTGGAGTCTATCAATTTGGTTCTTTTGAAAGATATTTTGATAACTTTATTTTAATAGCGTTGATTTCCTTTGTCATCGTATGTATTTTATTTTATGCATCTAAAAACATTAGTCAGAGAAGGGATCCATGGACTTTATCAGAGTGCCAAGAGTCGATGACACAGAAGTTTAAGGACTCTAAGAGGGTTGAGAGACAGGACTAGATATGGGAGATCCTGGGTTCAAATTGGACATGATACTTTTTAGCTGTGTGACTCCGGGCAAGTCACTTAACCTCCATTGCTAGCTCTTACCAGTCTTTTGCCTTGGAACCAACACACAGTATTCTTAGATGGAAGGTAAGGGTTTAAGAAAGAAAGTGTAAATAATGCAGTTTAAAATGAAAAGCGTGTGTCTATTTGGGGGGGAGTAGGGAAAAGAACCCGATTGTTAAATATTCATCAGCATAACCTTGCATGGCTCTAAAATAATGCTTGAACTCAGCAAGAATATAGTAAAAGGCTCAAGGAATGAAGTCATCACCAGACTTGAAGCCTTGTGACTGCAGGTTAATAACAATAACTGGCATTTATGTGGCATTTTACGGTTTGCAAACTACTTTACAATCATTATCTCTTTTGAACCTCACAATATCTTCGGCTGTACCTTAAGCCAAAAGAAAATTTGCCCTAATGGGGAGAATCTGGGGCATCAAGAGGCAGTTAGGTGACTCAGTGAATAGAGAGACAGGCTTGGAAAGGGGAGGTCCACCCAGGGGGGCGGCTGGGTAGCTCAGTGGATTGAGAGCCAGGCCTAGAGACAGGAGGTCCTAGGTTCAAATCCGGCCGCAGACACTTCCTAGCCATGTGACCCTGGGCAAGTCACTTAACTCCTATTGCCTAGCCCATACCACTCTTCTGCCTTGGAGCCAATAGTATTTAAAAAAAAAAAAAAAAACCTTGGCAAAAAGGCATTTCTAATAAAAGTAAATGTTAAACAGCTGTGTGACCCTGGGCAAGTCATTTGACCCCCATTGCTCACCCTTACCATTCTTCCACCTAGAAGCCAATACACAGAAGTTAAGGGTTTTAAAAAAAAAGTAAATGTTAAAAAAAAAAGTCAGGCATCAGTGACAAGTCAGTGAGGGAGGTATTTAGAGGGGTGAAAAAGATTAAGTTATGTCCTGTAGACAACTATCTAAACCATTGTGGTGGAGCATAGTAAAATGGTTAGCTTAGTATAACTGAGTCCTATTCCTGGAGCTATAATCAGCCTAGTGGGTCAATAATAGCCCTTGCTCAGAATTGGGATATAGAAGAAAAGAGAATGTTTTAGCACTGTTGGGGAAGGATATTAGGACCTTCCGGTGTTTGTGGGTGCTTCTTGTTGAGAGAGCCCTTGACCACAGGACCTAGAAGAGATCTTGGGAGTCATCTAGTCGCACACTCTTATTACACCGCTGAAGAAATGGAGACTCAGAAAAACCAAGTGACATTCTGAACAGCCAGACAGCTAGTTAGTGGCTTGAACTGAGACTAGAAACTAAACCTCCAGACTGCCAGGCCAGTGTGTGTGTGTGTGTGTGTGTGTAACACTAGTCTATCTATACTAGTCTATCTCCCTCTTTGGGGGGCACGCTGTAAGCCAGCCCTATGGGGGTTCTATTTCCAATCTCCAACTAGAACAGATGACAATACATTGGGTTAAACATGCATATGATCGATGGTTTCTCACCATTTTGCCAAGCCAAAGAAATTGCATCCCTTTGGTACCTTAACCCTCTTTTGTACATGCCCTCCACTCTCCACTGGACTCTGAAAGACCTCTCGAGAACGCTGGCTTTGAAGTTCCTGGGCAATTTTCCAAGGTTCTGTGTGGGCTGTTTGGGGTAATTCAGTTCACAAATCATGGTCTGAACCTCACAAATACAAAACTTTCCTTCCTAGATCATAAAAGTCACAAAACAAATATCAAAAGCATTTAATTTAGATATAAAACCAGTAACAGTAACTAGGGCAAATCAAGTAATACCCACGTACCCCTTTACACCTCTAAGAATATTATAAACTCATTCTCGATGCAGCAAGGCAGTACCATGGATAGATCATTGGGACTAGAATAAGGAAGGCTTGACTTCAAATCCAGCCTCAGACTCTTACTAACTGTATGGCCCTAGGCAAGTCATTTCCTTTCTGTCTACCTCAGTTTCTTCAGCTGTAAAATGGGAGATACTAAATAATACCTACTTCCCAGGGTTGTTGTGAGGATCAAATTAGATAATATTTGCCAAACATGGTGGTGCATAATAGACACATAACGAATGCTTGTTTCCTTCCTTTCTCCTTTCTTTACACACTGTTTTGAATTCACAGTCCAGTGGTGAGGCAAACAAATCAAAATCTTACTGTACTCTGCTCTGTGGAAGCCTTTTGGCATTCTCCTGAAGCCTCAGGATGCAATTGTTAGAGTTGTTAATGCTCCTCTTCTATCTACCCAATAAGATCCCATCTCTACTCACTCTGCTCCCAGTAGCCTCACTTTTTAAATATCCTGTCCTCCAAAAGATTCCCATCAATCAAGAGGCTCACCTGGCAATGCCATCATCCCCTGGCAATGCCATCGTCCTACAGCCACCCAAATGTCCTTCTGGGAAATATAGTCCAGGGGATTTCTCCCAATAAGTGAAGTACTCTGGGCCCCAAGTATCATTGGCTAGACTGTAAGGACCCTGAGGGCAGAACTTTTCTCCTTCTCTGATGCTGCCCAATATAGGGCCAGGCCCATAACGCCTAATCAACACATACTTGTTGGTTGGTTGACTCATTGATGTTCTTGGTTCTATAACAAGACCATCCATATCTTGTAGGAATTCGAAACATCCCTCACGATGATTTCAGCATCATTCCCAAAGGAAGTACTCTGCATTAAATGAAGTACCACATTCCCCCTTTTGGAGCTAAGGGGGAATGTGGTACTTCATTGTGGAACCCCTTAGCTCCTTGTTCCCACCCCAGCTTTCTGTTAACCCTCTCAGGCCCAGATTGGGAGCTTTCTCTAGAGCACAAGGCATCACTAGCCAGAGTCCCATAGCCTGCGTCTCTGTGTGTGGCATTGGGAGAAGCAAATGAGACTTTCGGTTGAGAAAAGCAATCTCCTTTCCAAGGCCATAAAAAGTCTTGGATGGCCTAGGAATTGACCGTTCAGGCTGTGTCTGGGAGGGGAAATTGCATTCAAGGAAAGGGTGGGCCATCAGATGGCTCCAACAGGAGAATGATTCATAACCATCTGGTACAGGAAGACCAAACTCCCCAGAGATAGAGGAAGACAGCTCATAGTTTATTTTATGAAAGGGAGATTTTAATTATGTTTTTCTTTACCCTTTCCTTGTGGTGTGCAGTGCATAACCTGCATCACATATGTACTCACAATTATTGAGTTGACCATTTTCTTTCATGATGCCGAGAAACTGGAAAAGACCTTCAGAAATTTATTATTCATTTTCCTGCCTCTATATAGGACTCCCCCTTAGCCATTAAAGACCTCCCCTCCTTGTTATGGAAGAAAGGAGAACGAGCATTGCTTCTAATGTCAGAAGATCCGATTTCAAATCCTAGTTTGGATGCTTTCTCGTGTGATCTTATAGCCTCTCTGAGCCTCTGTTTCCTCACTTGTAAAATGAGAAGGTTGGATTAGATGATGTTTAAAATCCATTCTATTTCTAAAAATCTGGGATTCTATGACCTTCACAATGCTTTTCCTCATGTCAGATCTACAGCCCTTCCCCTTTAGTTTAAGCCCTTCTCTTGTCTCCTTTGAAATAGAGACTATCTCTAAATCCTACCATCTCTCCAACTCTGACACTACTGCCTGTAGAAAAAAGCCATTGTGTTTCTTGCAGAGCTCTATTCAAGTGCTTAAAGCCTCTGGCTGGGAAGAGAGACCTCCGGCCTTTATCTACCTACCCTTACCACTGCCATGTGGAATGTGAAGGGATGGCCCTGAGTGGCTTCTGTCTCTGCTATGTCTAGTCTTCCTTGTTTTAAGTGAAGGGGTATTGAGCTCCACTTTGATCTTAGGAGCTTCCAAACATTAGGAGAGTGCGCCATGAGATATGCAGGAGCTGGAATATATGTCAGATCTTGCAGGTAGCTAAGCCCAGTAAAGGAGCAAAGGTCCAAGCAAGTCTATTTGACTCCCCATAGAAGTTTTAAGGAAGTAGCAGAGAGGTATCCATCAGCCTTGCTGCGTTCAGAGGTGAGTTCTGGGGAGGTGAATGCTTTGGAGAAACTGTTTCTCCCCATGGACCAAAGAAGAACAGGAGAGAATGAAAAGAAACTGAAAATGAAAATTGAAAAAAAAGAAAAGAAGTGACTAACAGGAAGTTGATACCCCCAAAAGCAAGGAGATAGAGTTAGGGTTAACTGTTCTTCCATTCTTGCTATATCTTCTCAATGAATATCTTTTTATAAACTCTTTAAAAAACACAAAAACAGCAACAAAAACTTGAAGATGGATATTAAACTGGAAACAGGTAGTCAGTCAACAATGAACAAATGTTTATAGAACCCTGGCTACGTGCCAGGCATTGGGTTATGTTCTGGGGATATAGAAATACAAACAAAAAGAAAGGTACTCCCTGTCCTCAGAGGGGGATTATGTTCTAAGGTGGGGAGAGAAGACATAATGAGCTGAAAGGCATTAGGTTGGGGAGGTACCCATGAAGAAGAATAATGATGAAGTTCGAAGAGTCAAAAACAGAGCTGGGAGAAGAAAGAAGGATGAGTGGCCTGGGGCTCTCTCCAAAATGGGTGCTCTTGGAGGAACTCAACAATGGAAGAAGGGGACCCTGAGGTGAAGGCATGTTCTACTGGGAGGCCAGAGTTGAAATTCTGAAGACTCAAAGGAAAAGAATTCCAGTCAGGAGGAAAAATGAGATTGGTCTGAAGAAATAGTTATGGGTACACAGAGAATTCACCAACAAATTTAGGAATTTAAAAGAAATACATAGAAGATGGAAGCAAGGCTGAACATTAGAAGTGTGTAGTGTAGCCCTACAAAGGAGAGTACTGGGAAAGCTAAGGCTCAGAATGAGGTCAGGTTGGCAAGGGAAGATAAGAACAACATAAAGGGGTGTTGTTTTTTAATCCTATTGGGAGAAAAGGGAGGATCAAAGAAAAGATAGAGACTTTGCTTAGAGTGAATACGATGATGATAACTGACAGAATAGGGATGGCAAAGCTGCTCAACTTTCTTTTATCTCTGTTTTCTCTGCAAAAGAGAATGAACTTTATATTGGAAATCGTAGAAAAGAAATGACTAACAGGAAGTTGATACCCCAAAAAAGCAAGGAGATAGAAAGCAGCTTGCTAGCTGCCCTTAATAAATTCAAGTTAACTGATCCAATTGAACTACACCTTTGGGTCCCAAAAGAATTAATAATAGATGTGATCGCTGAACCACTCTCAGTGATACTGAATCATGGAAAACTGGAGAGCTTCCCCAAGATCGGAGAAGGGAAAATGTTGTTCTGCTTTGCAAAAACCAGAAAAGAATCGAGTCTGTAAACCATAGGCCAGTGAGTTTCATTGTTGAACATCTAGACAAGGAAGCAGTGATGATTATAAAGATGATTACATGCCTTCCCAAAGAGTAGGTCATGACTGATTTCATTTCCTTTTTTGACAGGATTACTAAACCAGGACCTGGCAGGATGGTTGTGGATAGAATTTGGCTGAAGTCTAGCAAAACTATTAGTAAATCATCACATGCTATTCTTATGCAGAAGATGAAGAAATGATTGGATAGTAGACAATTCAACCAGATGGATTCATAACTGATTGGATGTTTAAATGCAAAGGGTAATTATTAATGGTGCAATCTCAGCGTGGCAACAAGTCTCTGGTGGAGTACTCCAGGGATCTGTATCCTAATCGGTGCTGCTGAACATTGGTATCAAAGACTTGGATCAAGATATAGATGATATACTCATCAAATTTGCTAATGACACAAAACTAAGAGAGAATGCTAACAATGCATGGCAAAGTCAGCATGCCAAAGTTGAGCACTGGACTAAAATCTAATATTAGAGAATAATGTAAGTCTTACCCTTGGGTTCAAAAATCCACTCCCCAAGTAGAAAATGCGAGTGGATTATCTGGTGATTAAAGCTCTTCATAACCTGGTTCCCTCTTACCCCTCTAGGTTCCTTATACTTTGCTCATATCACAGCTATTCTGGGATCTAGTGACACCGGCCTCCATGCTGTTCCTTGCACAAAATGCTCTATCCCCCAATTCTGTATTTGCACTGACTTGTCTCCCATATTGAATTTTCTTTCTCTTTTCCCCCCCTCCAGGATTTCCTGGCTTCCTTCAGTCCCAGCTAAAATTCCCCTTTCTATAGGGAGACTTTTTGGTCCCCCTTAATCTTAGTACTTCCCCTCTATTGATCATGTCCAATTTATTCAATATGTACATCGTTATTTACATGTTGTCTCCCCCCCAATAGATTATGGATTCCTTAATATCAGGGACTAGTTTTGCCTTTTTTTTTTTTGCACCTTCAGCACTTAGCACAATATCTAGCACAGGGAAAATGCTTGTTGACTTGACTTCAACCCTGAAACCAAAGTTACTTCTTTGTTCTATGTTTATTTCTGCCACATGTTAGGAGGGGATAGTAATTGGAATGGGGTAAGGGAGTGCAAAAAGTCATCATTGAGGTAATGGCGACAATAACTTGCATTATGTACCAACTTCATGTCCATGTACTTTCATGTATAGGACCTCATTTGAGTTTTAAAACAATTCTGGAAGGTATAGGACAGGAACTATTATTTCTGTTTTACATATGATCAAATTGAGGATCAGAGAAACAAAATGACTTGCCCAGGGTCATATAGATAATGTATCAGAATGAGAATTCTTGCCTAAGTTTTCTGATTTCAATTCCAGTATTCTTTCTTGGTTGTTGATTTAAAAAAAAAAGAAGAACAACACTAAGCTTGTTGCTTTGTACCCTCATTGACCCTTAAAAATGATGGGTTTTTTTAAAAAGAGAATAATCTTTTCTCCCTCTTTCAATATTTGAACACTTGAGCCCTTCTTAACATGTTTTGGTTTTTTTTTTAACCCTTACCTTCCATCTTGGAATCAATACTGTGTATTGGCCCCGAGGCAGAAGAGTGGTAAGGGTAGGCAATGGGGGTCAAGTGACTTGCCCAGGGTCACACAGCTGGGAAGTGTCTGAGGCCAGATTTGAACCTAGGACCTCTGGTCTCTAGGCCTGGCTCTCAATCCACTGAGCTATCCAGCTGCCCCCCTTCTTAACATGTTTTAAATTGTCCTAGATGGTTTTTCTTTCCAGGTTTTTGTTGTTTATTGTATCAACCTTTCAAAGATTATCACCAGTTTTGATTTTCTCATTAGGAACATTTAAAGCCATGGATTTTCTTTAAAAATCTGTTTGATTTTTTTTTCTGTAGGATTATGCTCAGTTTTTATAAATTATTACTAATAAGGACCATTTCCCTTTGGTTTTGGTATATCATATGCCATTCTTTGTTTTCCTGTATTTCATGTGAAGTTCGGTTTTATTCTGACGGGGTTCTTTAGTACATAATATATATCTTTCTGTTTAGTTACTATATTATTCTTTTGGTCTTGGTCCTCTAGAGGTTATGAATCACACCTCTGGGGGCTTTATATCTGGAGTTTCTTGCCAGTGATGACCTATGGATTCTAGTTATTTTCTATTTGTCCTTGGATTCCACTACTTCTGGGGAATTTTCTTTCATGATTTCTAGAAATAAGGCACCTGGATTTATTGTTTCATCTTATCTTTCTGAGAGTCCAATAATTCTTAAATTTTCTCCCCATGCCTAGACTAGTTATTTTTTATAGCGAACATCTCATATATTCTCTAAAACTACCTTTTGACTTTGCCTTTATATTTGTTGTTGTGTGATTGAATTATTAATTTTCCTTTCCTTCCTTTGTTTTCAGGATGTCATCTTTTGTCTTTTGTAGTGTTTTCTAACTTCTAGTCCAAACTGTTAATTCTCTTTGCAATTTTTTTATTGAGTCTAATTTCACTATTTATCTCTTCCTTTAGTTCTTTTTTTTAGACCTTCCAAACTTTTTCAAGGTTCTTGTGGCCAACCCAGTCTCTTTTGGGGAAGGACATTCTTTGTATTTATTCCAGAACAATTCTCTTATCCTGGAGTTTTGTCCTGGGATCCTCTTTAATCACAATATTTCTTTATTGTTCCAGAAGTTTTCCTTTGATTGCTCATTTCCCCAATCTCTCCACTTTCTTTTTTTTCTTTATGGCACTTTCTCCTGCTGAGAGTTGGAAGACTGTCTGAATCAGTACTGAATCATGACTTTACTAGGAATAAATGGTGAAAGTTTGTTCCACCTGCTGCTACTTTCAAATCCGTCTTTGCTCTGGAGCAACCAGTGTCATTCTTTCTCAATCCTGGAGTTGGTGTTAGGGGTCAGTAACTCATCATAGACATAGAACTGCCAGTCCTCTGCCTGGAGTCTGAAGTGGACTAAGGCAAGTCAGAATCCCCTGATAGCTGCATAGAGCCCTCAAATGTAGGACTTGGAATTTGAGTGGTGAGCACAGAATCAAAAATAATGTTAAAGTCCTCAGCATAGAGATTAGAAAAGAGGTAAGGGTGGTGAAATAGGGAGCCACTAATGTGTTGTTTTGCTGAGTTGTGGGTGTGCATATGTGCATGTAAGGATTGTCACAAAGGATTAAAAAAAATCTTCCTCCTTCAGTTTCTGATAGTTTGCTTCCTTTGGAGCATTTTCTTGTTTTTGAGGTAATGGGAGAGGAAGCTTAGTTTGGTCAGAATTTTCCACTCTACTAGAGCCCTCCATTATTTCCCCCTCTACACTCCATAGTGTTCTTCATTTATCTTATGATCACTTTTCCTCATCCTCTTTCCAATTTCAAGACACTTCTCTACTCCTTGCATTTTTTCTTTTATCCTCCTTCTATCTCTTTTTTTAGGATTATGTTTTCACTCTCCCTCTTTTTTCTTCCTTTCCTCATCACCTGTTTCATTCAGTGATTTACTCTAACCTCCTCCTCCTCCGCTCTTCTTCTTCTTCTTCTTCTTCTTCTTCTTCTTCTTCTTCTTCTTCTTCTTCTTCTTCTTCTTCTTCTTCTTCTTCTTCTCTTCCTCTCCACTTTTTCTTCCCTTCTTTATTCTCTCCACTTTTCTCCCTCTATCTCTCTCTCTTTCTCTCCTCCCTCTCTTGTCTTTCTCTCCCATATATAGACATATACATACATACCTACTTATATACATACACATATACTGTGTAGTATCCTGTCTCTGTATGTCTCTCTCTCTCTCTCTGTCTTCTCTCTCTCCCCCTCTATTCTTTCATGCTCCATTTTCTGCCTCTCTTTCCTCTCTGTCTTCTCTCTGTCTTGCTCTTTCTCTTTCTTTCCTACCCCCACCCTATGCCTTCCTAATATCCCTCTAGTTCTTCACTTCCTGTCCTCTTTCTTCATTCTGGGCTTTGTAGAGCATTTTGCAGCAGAGCTTACAAAATGAATAAACAAGGGCAGTTTGGCTTTCCTCTGAAGCATGAAACCCTGGCTATCCTGAAATGCTGGCTACAGTGCCCACATGCCCACCCAGTTTGAAGGGAGGTGAAAGCTCCAGCTGCAGCTCCTTTGCTCAGGGACTGTGCCAAGGCCACTAGCTTTCATTGACTGTCTGGTGAGCCAGAGGTCTGATGTTGGCTCCTGCTTCATAGAACTGGCAAGTCAGAACAGAAACGCCTTTACAGTGAGATGACCTGCAAAAAGTGCTGCCAAGGGGACAGGTCCTGCCTCAGGACTAAAGGAAAAGAGAGCAGACTGTATCATGGGCTGGATGGGAAACAGAGCCAGATTCCTTCTGGAGAACTCTGGGACCTTCCCTGTCATCTATTCCCCCAGGGGAATGATCATTCTTGACCTGAACCTATGACTTGTCCACATCAGTGTCTTTCCAGTGCCTGACCCAGATCCCAGTTCTGTCTTTAAGCCTGAACCAGGTACAGATGGCATTTCTCTGGTCTTGGTGCTAAGCAGCCTGAGCACTGAGGATGCTGGCACTAGTTCCCAGTCCCTGGCCCTGTCTGGGAACTAGGCAGAGCTAGACAGTTGAAACCCACTCCCTCCTTCCAGAATCTAGCCTCATAATTCTACTTTGATGAACTCTGACATTCACAATACTAGACTCTGCCTTAATCTAATCACTGATCATGCTTTGCCTTTTGGTTTCCTTGGAAGGGAGTCTGGTAGGCCATCAGAAAAGCTGGAAGCCCAGTGGCCTGGCCTCCTCATCTTATGCCAGTTCTGGGAGTCCTTCGCATTTAATGGCTCCCCTCTGCCCTATAAACTCTTTTCCTTGTCCCAGAATCTCTAGAAAAAGCAGCAGCACTGAGTCACATAGAGAAACCATCCAGAATGTAATTTGTTGAATTGCATGGTTTATGAGGATTTGGCTTTGGGAGACGTGGTATGGAGGGTGGAGAGACAGGACAGGGACTTAGGAATAGAAATAGTTGGGGAGGGGTGGAGAGGAAGATTTTCTTTATGTAGAGAAGCTATTTCTTCACTTCAAGAGTACAGATTCCCCAAAGATGGAAGAGATCTTGAAAAACCAACTAATTCATCCCTCTGTCCCCAAGCTTTACTGGGTTCAGATTGGTCCAAGCCAAGACCCAAGTCCCACCCTGAAGATTTTGAAAACATATAAGGATGCTTGGTAATGGAGGGCGAGTCTACAATTCAATTGTCTAAATTGACCGAGTATCTACTTCATGAAGGGTACCATTAATAACTCATATTTATGTAGTCTTCCAAATTCATAGACACTTTCTTTGCAGTGACCCTCTGATTTGGAAGCTGAGGCCATGATTAAGTGACTTGCTTATGATCTCACAGCAAGCAAAAGAATATGAAATCCAATTGCCAGCCTCCTGATGGAAGCTCTAGGAGGGTAATTTATCTGGGGAATACCCCCTCTCCTGCCAGCATAGGACTCCATGGGAAACTAGAGTTCTTCAAGGATTGGGTCAATAGCACAATTCCCTGATTCGACTTTTCTAGTGACTTTCCTTCACTATTCCATTAAATTAAAAGCTTTGCTACTTGGATCGTGATTCCTGTTTGATCAGTGGGAAGAGTATACCCTGACTGAGGACTGGAGGCATGTTTATATAATTATGATTATCCAAAATGTTGTGCACCAAACTTGGGCTAACAAGGTATTATAGAGATATTGGGGACTTGTGTACATCACCGTGGGTGGGCTTGATGGGAGATAAATATTACAATTATTGGGGTGGAGAAACAGGGTACTTTGTCCTGCCTTTCCCTCAAGGAGCTTACTAATGGGAGATGTGACAGAGAATGACAGATACACAAGTCACGGATTCAAGGGAAAAGAAGATAAATGTGAAAGAGAGATTCAACTAGGTGGCATAATGGATAGAGTGTTAGACTTGGAGTCAAATCCTTCATAGACATTTTCTTTTTTCTTTTAAATTTTTAAATTTAATTTTTAAAAATCCTTACCTTCTGTCTTGGGATCACTACTGTATATCAGTTCTAAGGCAGAAGAGCAGTAAGAGCTAGGCAATGGGGATTAAGTGACTTGCCCAGGGTCACACAGCTAGGAAGTGTTGGAGTCCAGATTTGAACCCAGGACCTTCCATCTCTAGGCCTGGCTCTCCATCCACTGAGCCACCCAGCTGCCCCCATAGACATTTTCTTAACTGTGTGACCCTGGGCATCTCACCTAACCTCTCAGCCTCAATTTCTTCATCTATAACAAAGGAGAAAGGGGGTAGCATCTACCTCATGAGGTTATTATGAGAATTAATTTTGATAATGAATGTATATGTCTTGTACAGACCATAGAGCTCTATGTAAATGTTAGCTCTTATTATTCAAGCAAGACGTTATGAAAAATTTATGGAGGGAGAAATCTTAGTCACTTGGGGAAGTTAGAGAAAGTCTTCACTGAAGAGATAGCAACTGATTTGGGCCCTGAAGGAAGGGAGAGACTTCAGCAAATGGAAACAAGAAGAAGAAAACTCCATTATTGGCTTTGGGGATAGTATGAACAAAGAGACAAAGAAAAAAGCCAGAATGAATATTGGCATGACAGTAATAGGATTTTATTGAAATGCAATAATAACATGCAGTGCTTTACAAATCTCTCCTTTGACCTTCACTTCCAACCTAGGAGGTGGGTGCTAAGATTACCTCCATTTAACAGATGAAGAAACTAAGGCAGATGAGACTATGACTTATTTAAAGCCACACAACTTGTTCCTGTCCGAAGCAAGAACTTGAACTCAGATCCTCCTAACGCTAAGGCACTATACACCGTGCCAACTAGCTGCCTAATGCAATGTGGTGTGACACCAGTTTCAAGAGACTCTCCTACAAACTATCACTCTCTTTGTAAGAGCTTGGAAGTCAGGAGTTACAGTTATAATTCATTCTGTATCCTTCTGCGCTTCTCCCTATAGACTCAGGGGGAAGTGTATCTCTTTACATGCCATCTATGAGTTAAACTATGGAGAAAACAGAAGGAAGGTGAGGAGAAACTACTTTCTTGTAAGAACTGTCAACTATTGTTTTATAAATTAGCATAATGGGATTTTTATTATTATTTTATTATTATTTAGTCTGAGGAGAGATTGTTAAGACTGATGCATTGAGAGAAGTTCATCAATGTGGATTGGGGAAAAGATACCATTTTCCCATCATAGTTGGATGCTAGAGAAGAAAGAAAGAGGAAGGAGGGATTTCTTTCTTTCTTTCTTTCTTTCTTTCTTTCTTTCTTTCTTTCTTTCTTTCTTTCTTTCTTTCTTTCTTTCTTTCTTTCTTTCTTCCTTCCTTCCTTCCTTCCTTCCTTCCTTCCTTCCTTCCTTCCTTCCTTCCTTTCTTACCCTTACCTTCTGTCTTGGAGACAATACTGTGTATTGGCTCCAAGGCAGAAGAGTGGTAAGGATAGACAATGGGGGTCAAGTGACTTGCCCAGGGTCATATAGCTGGGATGTGTCTGAGGCCAGATTTGAACCCAGGACCTCCCATCTCTAGGTCTGGTTCTCAATCCACTGAGCTACCTAGATGCCCCTGAGGACTTTCTTTCTTGAGGATGCCATTTTAATCTTTTTATTACAAAGAGTAGGGAAATAATTCTTGCTAAGAGACTGTATTTGTCATCTTAAATGAACTCACTGGCATGGTACTGTGTTCTTAAAAGTCAAGAGACGTTATCTGCCATTACAGTGATGGTTTGAGATGACTGGCTATAATCACTCTTACAGCAAGATTATTGTAAATAATTATGTCTTATTGTATATTGTTTTACTACTAATAAATAGTGTGCTTAATAATTTTAATGTTCTCTCAATGGTCAGAGATCCAGGGATTTAATAATATAGAGAAATATGGGTAGCTACTCTTAGTTAATATTTTTTAGTTTGCTAAATACTTGAAGTTAGTCAATTAGGATTCATTAAAATTTTATTAATCAATCAGGATATATAAATACATACATATGTATATTTATACTCACCCCTAAATTACCCTAAACCTTGAGTTTATAAATTTAATATGGGAATGAGTCAAGTAACAACCTGAGGGACAGCAATTAATTTTTATTGACTTATATGCCTTCTTTAATTCTGCTACACTAGAGAACATTTAGCACTTAGCATATTCCTGGCAAACATTAGGCATTTAATAAATATTTGACTGACTAAAGAAAGGTAGTATGCAATAAGGCTGGTTAGATAAGCACCTTAAATGATAAGTACCCAATTATCAAGGACCTTAAATGCCATAACTGGGAGTTTTTTTTTTAAACCTTTATCATCTTAGAATCAAAATTGTGTATTTGTTTCAAGGCAGAAGTGTGGTAAGGGCTAGGCAATGAGGGTCAAATGACTTGCCCAGGATCACACAGATAGGAAATATCTGAGGCCATAATTGAGCCCAGGACCTCCCATCTCTAGGCCTGGCTCTCAATCTATGAGCCACTTAGTTGCCTATGATAACAAATTTTTGAGGTAGGTGCTGTTATTATCCCCATTTTACAGTTGAAGAAACTAAGACAAAAAGAAGTTAGGTGACTTCCCCAGAGTCACACACCTGTAAATGTCTGAGGTGAGTTTTGAACTCAGATCTTCTAGATTCTAGGTTTAGCATTCTGTCTATCAACCATCTAGCTGCCTATCACCTCTAGTGCCTGGCACAGTTATTTTCACAGCAGGTACTCAAGAAATGCTTGTTGAGGGAATAAGTGAGTGAAACAAGACTTCCTTACCCATTTAGATGGTGAAGTAGACAGAGGACTAGGCCTGGAGTCAAGAAGATACAAGTTCAAATCCAACCTCAGATACTTACAAGCTATGTGACCTTAGGCAAGTCACTTAGCCTCATTTGCCTCTATTTCCTCAGCTGTAAAATGGGGATAAGAGCACTATATCAAAGGGTTGTTGTGGAGATCAAATGGGATAATAGGTGCTTTATGAGGTGCTTAGCACAATGCCTGGCACATAGTAGGTGCAATATAAATGCTTGTTCTCATTCCATCCTGGAAAGACTTTATATGAACTGATGCAAAGTGAAGTAAGCAGAACCAAGAAAGCAATGTATGCAATAATAGAAATACTGTGCGATGTTCAGCTGTAAAGGACTAAATGGTTGTCAGCAAAGCAAGTCTCCAAGATAAGCACAAGGAACTCATGAAGAAAATGATACCCACAGCCGAAGAAGGAACTTGGAGTCTGAGTGTAGATTTTCTACTTTATTTCTTTCATGAGATGTGTATTACATGTAACTTCCATCATGACTAGAGCAATATGGAAATCTATATCAAATGCAATTTCAGATATAACCTGTATCAGACTATTCATTGCCTCGGGGAAGATGGGAGAGTAGGAAGAAAAAAAACTTGAATTCTAAAATGTCAAAAAACAATTGACAAAAATTGTTTCTACATGTGACCAAAAAGAAAAAGAGAGTTAATTGCCCATCAAGACATATGAACCCAAGAAGAAAGTAAAACATCTATCTATCTATCTATCTATCTATCTATCTATCTATCTATCTATCTATCTATCCCTATATCCCTTTTAAAAATTCAACTAAAAATGAACCTGTGCTCCCAATAGTGATTGATTGTTGGATGTTAAATTAAGCCCCTCTTGCCCCCAAGCCTGCTTGGCCCCTCACTCTATCATTATTATTCCAGCTGCTCTTGAGAAGTTGTTGGAGATGATTCTTCACCCTGATGAGCCTTGCCAAACTAAATAGGCCCAAGTGCCCACGAGCTCAGCTTTGTTCTGTGTCCCAAGGGCACCAGCTTGCCTCCCAAGTCCTGTTTCCTGGACCCGGGGCCAAGGCCTCGGCTGCTTGCCCAGCCAGCCACAGTGCACAAGGAGGCTTCAGAAAGCCATGGCTGTGGTTTTTTCAGGGGAGAGGGAGAGCAGAGAGTCAGCGAGACTCTGAAGGCTGAAACAGAGGAGACATCTGTACCCACACACTGGAATGAAGGAGCGGATGTTGGCCAGTCCCCTAGGGTTGTACCTTGCCTCTGGGTAGCGCCACCTCATGCCCCTCTCCTGCCTTTTCAAAGTACTTTCATTTTACCATAACAACATCCTTGGGAGTTAAGGAGAAACATTATATGGATGAAGAAACTGAGGCTGGCAAGGACAAATCGCCCAAGATCAAACCAGTGGCAGTGTGATCAGTTGCTTGGCAGAATTATCAAGAAGTAGCAAACAATTCCCCTCTCCCTTTCTGCCCGCACCCCACATCCTCTCCTCATTTCAGCAATATTTCCTCTGTGGCATTTGGGCAAAAAAGTTCATAGAGTCTCAGAATTGGAAGGGACACCCGAGGGGATCCAGCCGAACCCCTCCCTGAACATGACAAATATCCACCTCTCTCTAACAAATCGTCATCCAGTGTTTGATTTGAAACTTTCTCTCTCATGGTGGTCCATTTCAATTTTTAACTCTAATCACTAAGAAGTTTTTCCTTAAGTCCAGCCTAAAATCATCTCTCTTCCGTTTCCACCCGTAGTTCCAGCCAGATCATTGCAGACAAAATAGCATTAGCTGAAAGTCCACAAGGAGGTGAGGAATTACTCCTGGGGGGTGGGTGGGGAGGGCTGGTATTTTTTAGTAGGAACTTTGCAGAGTGTGTTTTGAGATCCAAAGAACTAAGTAAGGATGGAATATCAGGAAGTGTAGCCATCCAGTGGCAAAGGAGTTTGGGAGCAGTGGGAACCTTCCTCCTGGCCCTCAGAACACGGCCAAAGGCAAATGGGCAACTCTGTCTTTGTGCAGTTCTGGTCCAGCGATAGCAATGAGGCAGACACCTGCCTGGCTCTGAGAAATGGAAACCTGTCGGTAAGCAGAGAGCTGTTTGCTCCCTACCAGGCTTCCCTCACGGCCCCAGGCTCCTAAGCCAATGAGCAGCCTCCCAACTTTACATATAGAGGCTGCATTCTCAGAGGAGCGAGCTTGTGCCTGGGGGGAGAGCGGGATGGCGAATGGGGATGGGGAGAAAAAGTGGTTGGGAAGCCAGATGTTGCTGGGAGTTCAAAGCATGAGTCCCCACCCCTAACTCGACACCCAAACCAAGGGAACTTGGTGGAGGAATAGAACCTCAGCACAAGGCTCTGCCCTCCAGCTGGGGTCTGAGAACAAGACTAACACGCATGGGCTTTCCCACAGTGCCACGGCAGGGAGATTTCTATAATCCTTGTATACAGGAGAGGCCAGTATAAATAAGTCAGTGGCATAATGAAGCCCTTGAGAGCAGGCCAAGGTTTTGAAGGCTGTGGTTCAGAGTTCAGGGAGTTAAAAGAAAATGGATTCCGATTGGCAATTTTCAATTCTCTCCTGCATGTCTTAGAAGACTGGGGAAGGGAAGGGGGTTGGATCACCTTCACAGCATTTGAGAGGAGGGCATTTGGGGCTCAATTAATATTGGCTGGTTGAATTGATGTATCTCGTCTATACCACACAATATCACGCCCTTTCACATTCCATAACGTGCGGTCATCCTGTCTCCTATCGTCCACTCGTTGTTTCACGTGTTCTAGTTTTCTCTCCCCGGCTACACTGTAAGATCTCTGTGGATAGGCGATAATATCTTCTATTTTTCTGCATAACGCAGAGTACCTAACACCCAACAGGACCTCCCTCAATAAGAGATCCTTGATTTCTCTCAACGGTATTTTGATCCAATTCATCTCCGCGACACTTTTTAGTTTATCCTTTCCATGGGCAAAGTTCCCATAGCATGAATTCAGAGTAAGAAGCCTTTTTACTTTCATGGGAAGTCCTACACATTTTGCTCGACACAGATGTCACAGAATGTATAGTCACATAGGAGGAAAACATTAGACTAGAGCTCAAGAAACCGGAATGTCCACCTTGGCTCTGCCAGAGCTGACGATGTGATATTGGAGAAGTTGATAACAGTCTCTGGACCCGTTTCCTCATCTAGAAGATGAGTGGATTGGATTAGATGACCTCTAAAGCTCCCGTAAGCTCTCATACTCTGTCATTCTCAAAATACACCAAACATTTATTGAATCCCATCTCTGTGTGCAAGGTACTATTATAGGTGCTGAGGATAGAAAGTTATAATTATAAGGAAGTCATCCCTGCCCTCAAGGGGTTTACATTCTATTGGAGGACAGATTGCAAGTTCATGTTATTGTATATTATACTGCTCTGGCTCTACTTATATTACTCTGTATCAATTCATACAAGTCCTCTTAGGCTTATCTGAATTTCTCATACTTACATTTTGTTACAATGCAATAGTACTGACTGAGAATGTTGATTTTTGCTATTTTGTAGAATCGGTGTTGGAAGAAACCGAAAGTCCAATTAGTCCAAACCACATGTGAATGAGAATCCACTCTATGTTATACTTGACAAGTAGTCATCCAGTCACTATGGTAATGAGGGCTAGGCTGTTACCTCTCAAAGCACCCAATTCTATTTTTAGATAACTAATAGTTTTCAAGTTTTCCCAGTGTAAGAGAGATAGGTTCCATCCTCCCCCTGTCCTTTAGTGTTAATTAGGTCAGTTAGATAGCACTAGACCTGGTGTCCAGGAGACTCATCTTCCTGAATTCAAATCTTACCCCAGATACTAGCTATGTGACCCTATGCAAGTCACTTAACCTCTGTCTACTTCAGTTTTCTCATCTATTAAAATGGGAATAATAATAGCACATACCTCTCTGAATTGTTGGGTAAGGTCAAATTGAGATAGTATTTGTAAAGCATTTTATAAGCCTTAAAGTACAATATAAATACTAGTTATTATTATTATTTTCTTGGGGGCAGTGAGGTGTCATGGTGGAAACAATGCTGGGTCTGGAGTCATGAAGACCTGAGTTCAAATCTGACCTCAGACACTACTAGCTACCGGGCCCTAGGCAAGTCACTTAATCCTATTTGTTTCAATTTCTTCTGTAAAATGAGCTGGAGAAGGAAATGGCAAACCACTCCAATGTCTGCCAAGAAAATCCCAAATAGGGTCCCAAAGAGTTAAACATGACTGAAACACAAATGACCAACAACCTCAAAATAAACTCTCTGCCCTCATAACTTTATCAAGGAAGAATGCAAACTGAGTTCCAGAATCAATTAAAACTAAAGGTATAAACTAGGTGAGACTAAGTTCCCAATTGATGTGGAAGGAATGGAGTTGCTTTAGATGAAATCAGATGGTGCTATGCCTTGGACCCATATAGCCAGAGTATAGATTGAGCAAAAAGTAGCCAACCTTTGGGAGCACCCTGAGGAGGCAGACCCTTGTGCCTCTGCAAGAAGGCAGCAAATTAAGGGTGTGAGCGAACCCTTAAGAAGTATTCTTTCTCCTTCTGTTCCATGGCCAAGTGGTGTCCTTGTGGACTTCAAAAGATTTCAAAATCTGGAATTCCCATCTGTCTCAGTAGCTAGGTGCACCAATAGCTAAAGCAGGATCCTCTGGCAGCAGTGGGCTTTGACAGCATCTGTATCAGGAGTGGAGGGACATGATGAGAATAAATTAGACCCACAAGAAAAAGGTGACTTCAGGACTCTGTGAACTTGGAGCCCAGCAGAGAGCTCCACCTAAGGGGAATTTCATGGGTACTCCACAAAAGAAGAAAAGGACTTCCAGTAAAAATGAAACTGTAACTTTCCCCTTGGGCCACATGAACACTATATTTTAGCTCTCTCCCAAGGACCTTCTGTGCAGGGGAAAAGTATGCCCCACATTTGGGGGCATGGCTCTGTAACAACTTTCCTTGTTATACCTACTTGGTAAAAACCCCATTCAAATAGCTAATTCATTCTGGCTGGCTAATTGATAATCTTACACTGGGAATTGATCAGCAAAAGGAGAACACTGTATTCAGATGGGAGATTTTGAACAACAATAATAAAAATACCAGCTCCTTAGAGTTACCCCTTCAATCCCTGAGGGGAGAAATAATCAGCTCCCCTCTGGGGAGCCAATCTTTCAGTTCAAATGGAGTTAAGAAGTCGTCCCGGAAGAGGTATTATGGGGGCAGCTGGGTAGCTCAGTGGATTGAGAGTCAGGCCTAGAGACCAGAGGCCCTAGGTTCAAATCTGACCTCAGACACTTCCCAGCTGTGTGACCCTGGGCAAGTCACTTAACCCCCATTGGCTAGCCCTTACCACTCTTCTGTCTTGGAGCTAATACACAGTATTGGCTCCAAGATAGCAGGTAAGGGTTTAAAAAAAAAAAGGTATTATACCTGATATTGAATACAAATGAACTTTTCAACATATGTCTATTGTTTCCTAGTTCTGTCTCCAGGGGTCAAGCAGAAAAAAAAAATTAATACCTCTTCTGCCTGAGAGCCCTCTTGAATACTTGAAGAAAGCTATTATGTCCCTCCTAAGTCTTCCCTTCCTTAAATGAACATTTGCATGGGATAGTTTGTAGTACCTTTGTTATCCATTTCACTCCCCTCTGGAACAAGTTTCTCCTGGCTAACATTTGTGGTAGGAATAGTACCTATTGGCAGGGACACTGTACAGAGATGGCATGGACACTGTACCCCTAACCCAGGTAACCTGTAAACAGGGAAATTCCCCTGCTCCTTTCTGTCCTTGTGATAGAGGCCTCAAATTTGTTCCCATGATAGTTTACCTCTAGGGATGTCAAAGATTTTACCAGTCTCAGACTGAAAAATGGATCTTAGGTCAAAGATAATCCCAGTTAGGTGGGGCTAAGCATATGCTAAATACACTTTTGTTTTAGTAATATTCCCCATTATATCAGAGATCCTTCCCCAGAAGACCAAGTCCATTCCCTTACACCCCAGCCTCTGGCTATGGTTCCTTTCCCAAACCTGATCTTAAGGTGTATTTTGAATACACCCATTTCTTTGTAGCCATGGTAATGTCAATCAATCATATTTCCCTGTCCCTCGGTTTCCCAAAAGAGCATATAAGTTCCTCAAATTCTTTGGTTCTTTGGAGCTGTCCCTTAGTGCAGTGTCACTCCCAGGGATACTGTCCCAGGGTGTAGACCCTGTAAAAGTTTTGGTGCCGGGCTCTGAGTAAAGGGCCAAATATTGGACTTATCCCTTTCCTGATTAAAGACTTGGTTTTTCTGACTACTTCAGTACTTCTGTGTTATATCCAAGTTAACATAACTTTATCCTGGGGGATAGTGTGAGACGTTGATCTATGCCTGGTTTCTGTTTTCGAGTTTCCCAGTAGTTTTTGTCAGAGAGTAAGTTCTTTCCCCCAAAAGCTTGGATCTTTGGGTTTATCAAACACTAAGTTGCTGTGGACATTAACTACTGAGTATTGTTTACCTAATCTATTCCACTGATCTACTACTCTATTACTCTATTTCTTAGCTTAGCTTCAATTTCTTTATTTCCATTCAAGTCAAAACACCCTTCTGACCAGATGCATCTCTGCACAGAGATGATGTGGGAGGATGTCTAGCTTAAAGAGTGGTGCATCCTTGTCCTTTCCATGATACTAAATCAACTTCTTAAATGTTAGGTCCATGAACATCTTATTTCATTCCAAATCTGCCCAAACCAGGAGCTCACAACAATTTCTTAAAATGCGAAGGCCCAAATTGAAAACAATACCCGAATGCAGGAGAGGTCTGACTTCCATGTCCTTTATTTGTGGTATAAGTGAGATGTCAAGAGAACAGCCAGCTGACTTGGATGAGTTCAATGAGATCAAGTTAAAGAGAACTTGCAGTGTACAAAGAAAGACAAAAATGTCCCGAATATTCAGAGGCACTGTGGATAAAGTGCCAGTCCTGAATTTAGGAAATCCTGTATTTAATTCCTATCTTTGATGCATATTAGTTAGATATATGAGCATGGGCAAATCACCGAACTACCAAGTGACTCAGTCAGTTCCCTAAGATTCTAAGTGAAGATGTGTTTCCAATTTGCTTTGGTAAAGAGAGTTTCTGACTGAAAGTTCTCTACAGAAATGCAATCACAAGTTTGAACCAAAACAAAAAATCTTTCCAGCATCAGGGAGGAAATCATTCCATTGCTTCTTTCCTGCTGAAAGCCTGGCATTTCCCATGCCTCCGTTAAGTGATGGTAGGGACCAGTACAATGGCATCAGTGAAATGTCAATGAGGCTTATCTTTGGTGTCATCCCGCTCTCCTTTCTCTACCATTCTCTTTTCCACAAGCAATCAGTGACCTCTTGGAGGCCACCCCTCATCCCATCCCAAAATAATCTTTTCCTTCTCTTTCTCTGCAAAACTAGTACTGTGGAAAGAGCATTGCCTCTGGAATCAAAGGACCCAAGTTCAAATCTTGTCACTGATGCTTAGAAATTTTTTGAGCATCAGTTTCCTCATCTTTAAATGGAAAAGATTTGGGGGCATGTAGATAGCTCAGTAGATAGAGAGCCAGAACAGGAAGGTTCTGGGTTCAAATATGACCTCAGACACTCCCTAGCTGTGTGACCCTGAGCAAGTCACTTAATTCCAATTTCCTAACTGTTCTTCTGCCTTGGAACCAATACTTAGTTTTGATTCTAAAGTAGGGGTTTTAATTTTAATAAAAATGGAAGAGATTGAACTAGATAGCATCTGAAGTCTATGGGAGACCTATGGGGATCTATGATGCTGTGACCCAAAAAGAAAAAAAAACCACGACCCAGTTATGGGTCATGCTCATAGGAGAACTATGGCCCAGAAGTCATTGCCCACTTGTTCAAGACAGGGAACAAGAGGATCCCTGTTCAGGTACAGGCTTGTTTGTGCTGCTTGGCTCATGGGGTTTTGAGACCAGGTCTCCCTATCATGTCCAGGCTGAGAGTGTGCTGGCCACTCTAGAGGTCCATTGTGTTTGCCCTGATTGGTGTGAGCCCTACTACAGCTCAGAACTCACAAGCTCAAGCAATCCACCAACCTCAGCCTGTGGGCCACCATGCCCAGCTTAGGTACAGGTTGTATAAGAGGACCTCAAAAAACCTTTTCCAGTCTGAAATTCCAGTGGAGGAAAGTCATCTAATGAATTAATGTTTCTAGAGACCCGTTATCATCCTATCCTGATGCCTCATTTTGGGGTGGAGGCAAGGACTTTTCAATTGTTAAATTTTCAGTGTGAGCACCTGCCTTGGAAAACAGGGGAAAACTACCATTAGGGCTTGACTTGTTTTGTTAGTTGTCTAAACTTAAGAAAGTGATGATGAAAATACTAATAAGGCTGTTCCACAAAGGAGACGCTCTTTCTCCAGGCATTTTTTTTTGTCATTTTTTTTGTCACCTTCTAGAATGTTATCTACTGACTTCCCTGATTTCCTTTAAATCTCAATTAAAATCTCATCTTTTACAGCATTTCTTTTACAAATCCTCTTAATTCCAAGGTCTTCCATTTTTCAGCATCTGCAAACCTTCTACCATCTACTTCCACAAGCAAACATCAGTTGTTTTTCAAAGTAAAGTGCCATATTTGTTGTATAACTTCTGGTGCAATGATAATTGTGGTCAGAGAAGGGTTGGTCCCCCCCTCCTGTTTCCCATCTTCTACCATGCCCCGTGGAATCACAGCCAGGAAAGTTCTCTCTCACTGAGCATCAGCCTGAAGCCTCAAATACCACCACTGTTTTTGTAGTTATTTATGCATCTTTTAACCATTTAACAAGGATAAGAACTGTGCCACCATTTTTATTGGGCTCCTACCTTTCTGTAATGTCATTAAGGATGGTTTCTAAGTGTTGTGTCCCTCACCTCATTTTCCCATAAGCCCTGTAGTTTTTATTATTTGAGTTTGTATAGCCAGGTGATTTTTCAGAAATATATGTGTTTCATTATAGCAAAACTGATTGTATTCTGGCAGATTGAAGGCGATATTTGGGAGGATAAGGACTTTTCCAATGATCTTTCCATCACACCACAGTGGGGCTTATCCCCTATACCGTCACATAAGGATGGGCTTCTATGGGAATTCAGTAGCAAATTCACCTCATTATAACCCAGAGCAATGGTGTCATGAGATTTTTGAACTAAAAGGGACCCTGGAGATTGTTTAGTCCCCGTAAAATGAAAGGCTTGGACTAAATGACGCCTAAGGTCCCTTCCAGCTCTAAATTTTATGATCCTGCTCCAATCTTTCATTTTAGAAATGATTCATTCAAGGCCCAGAGTAAGGGAATAACTGGCCTTAAAGGTCACATAGCCAGTTAGCACAAGGGCCATGACTAGAACCCAAAGCGACTGAGTTTCCAGTATTTTCTCTAGGATTTTCCACTCCTCCACAATACCTCTAGCTCTGTTCCTTTTCCTTTGAAGTCATGGCCCAGAATCCCCTCCTCATCCCCCCTCCAAAGCCAAACCTGTCTTCTTCCAGCCCTAGAGCGTGTATTCCACATGTGATTATAATTATGGAGAGCACAGCCAAGAGCCCTGGGCCTCGATGAACAGATCTGGGCTTGGGCACAGGCCATGTTTCTGTCTCCTGATAGAAAAAAAAAAAAAGGAGAAGAAGAAGAAGTTGAACAAATGCTTTTTAATCCCAAAGTACACCAACCCTGGCTGTATTTAGGTTGGGGGTGGGGAGGGAGAAGGAGACCGTTTCGCTTCTCACCCAGAAGGCTGTGTCTCTCTGCTGGTTTTTGGCTTGGATGCCTTTGTCCCAGGATTTGAACATTTGGGGGCTAACTTCTCCCTTCTCTCCTCTCCCATCTTCCAGGACAGTTTCCAGGAGCGAGGATCATCTTCAGCATTAAAAGGCCCACCTACTTGGCATAAAAAATTCCCCTGAACATCTATCTTTAGATCCCCATTTCCTCATCTATAAAATGAAGGCGGTTAGATTAGGTAAGTCTAAACTATTCTAATTTACCTTTTAAGCTTAAAAGTCTGCAGTCCTTTGCCATCTGTGTATGGCTTTCTTTATCCTGAAGGGTCTCTAGAAAGAATTATTATTTTAATAATTATTTAATAAATATTTAGTAATCATTTTAAATAATTTATTCTTTTAACCACTGCTCCCAGCCCTCACACATACTCAGCCCAGAAGCCTGCCAGATGGGAAGCTGCCTAGCATACCAACTAACTGGGGACTCAAAAAAGGTCAACTTTTTTTTTTAAAAAAAACCTTACCTTCCATTTTAGAATCAATACTGTGTATCCTTTCTAAGGCAGAAGTGCAGTAAAGGCTAGGCAGTGGGGGTTAAGTGACTTGCCCAGGGTCACCCAGCTAGGAAGTGTCTGAGGTCAGATTTGAACCCAGGATCTCCATCTCTAGGTCTGGCTCTCAATCCACTGAGTCACCTCACTGCCTCTCGATTTTTAAAAATAATACTTTTTTTTTTTTTACAAATGAACACATGAATTTTAGAACTAGAAAATCTGACATCGCATAATGTATAGGTCTTTATTTTGAGAAGCAGTGAGGTGGAGTGGGAGCACCTTGGAATTTTTCCTCAAGGGAGATGGAATTTAATCCCTGGCTTTGACTCCCCTTCCTCTCCTCCTGGCTGCGTGAACCTCTTCCTTTCTCTGATCCTTGGTTCCTTCATCTGTAGCAAGGAGGAGACTTGTATTACCTGCTTCACAAAGCTGTTGTAAGAACTGTTCTTTGTAAACCTTAAAACACTATATAAACATGAGCAATTGATGCATGTTATAGGTTTTCTTGTGACGTTGGATTGAATCATATAGTGATTTTTTTTTAACCACAGAAAATCTCAGAATCAAAAAATGTCACAGTTAGAAGGGTCTATGGATCTCTTGACAGAAGCTTGACAGAAACACAAATTGGAGGCTTAGAAACCATCTTCTAAAACATGGGTGGGTTTTGATCTGCCTCTGAGAAAGGAGCGCTCCCATTGATGAAAACAGATCTTTTGTAGTATTGGTTTTATGTCATAGTATTATTAAGTTAAAGTTAATACTAATTGGTGATTTTTAATAAAAATAATAATTACTAAAATTTTTATTCATTTTAAACATTACCAATTATTAGATTTTCACAAACATTTTTAAAAACTATTACTTTTAAAATGTTCACTACAGGGGGCAACTGGGTGGCTCAGTGAATTGAGAGCCAAACCCAGAGACAGGAGGTCCTGGGTTCAAATTTGGCCTCAGATACTTCCTAGCTGTGTGACCCTGGGCAAGTCACTCAACCCTCACTGCCGAGCCCTTACTTCTCTTCTGCCTTGGAGCCAATACACAGTATTGATTCTAAGATGGATGGTGAGGATTTTTTTTTAAAAGCCATAGAAAGACCTACATGAAATTATAAAGAGTGAAAAGAGCAGAACCAAAAGAACATGATATATAGCAACAGAAATATTATTTAAAGAACAACTGCGGATGTCCACCTCCAGAGAAAGAACCAATAAATAGAAACATGCAGGATCCATTTTCATAAATACATTTTTTTTTTTTGTGAAATGATACCTTCTTTAGTGCAGGGAGCAGAAGGAGGAAGGAAGACACCTAGGAACTTTAGTGCAACAAACAAACAAATTAATTAATTTTTTTAAAAACCACCCAACACAAGTTTTAAATTTCAAATTAATCTGCTCATCATTTTTTCACCATGGACTAAGTACTTTATTATTTAAAAAATTTTTTTAAACCCCTACCTTCTGTTTTGAAGTCAATACTGTATATTGGCTCCAAGGCAGAAGAGTGGTAAGGGTGGGCAATGGGGGTCAAGTGACTTGTCCAGGGTCACACAGCTGGGAAGTGTCTGAAGCCAGACTTGAACCTAGGACCTCCTGTCTCTAGGACTGGCTCTCAATCCACTGAGCCACCCAGCTGCCCGCAGGACTAAGTACTTTAAAATATCCCTTTCATATGGTATAACCCCAACAAGGACAGGTACAGAATAGTACAATTATACAATTATTTCAAACAGAGAAAAAGCAATAGATACAATCTAGAGAACTGGGAGTCAATAGACAAGTTCCAAAATATATATAAATGCAGAGACAGTTTGCCACTTTGTTGGGCTCAACCAATATCCCATTTAGACCTAACCTCAGCTCTAGTCTTTCGTGACCTTTTGGATATCTTGTACTAGAGGTCCCATTTGTTCAGTAGTTTTTTCAGACTTGTCTGACTCTTTGTGACCCCATTTGGAAGTTTCTTGGTAATGATATTGAAGTGGTTTGTCATTTTCTTCTCCAGCTCATTTTACAGATGGGGAAACTGAGTCAAACAGGGTTACGTGACTTGCCCAGGATCTCACAGCTAGTAACTGAAGCCAGATTTGAACTCACAAAGATAAGTCTTCCTCACTCCAAGCCCAGTGCTCTATCCACTGTGCCACCTATTCAAAATATCCAAAACAGAACTCATCTTTCTCTCCAAACTTCCTACTAAGGCAGAATATACCACCGCCTACCATCTACCTGGGGTATCATCCTTAGCTCTTTCTTTCTTGAATTCACTCCTCTCCCCATATTTAATACATTACCTAGTCTTGTCATTTCTTCAGTCACAACATCTCTAATATATGCTCCCTTTTCTCCTCTGACACTGCCACCACCCAGCTGCTGGTTCTCATCTTCTCACACCTGGACTATCACAATAGCCAATGGTCTCCCTACCTCAAAGTCTCTCCCCATTACCGTCTTTCCTCTACTCAACTGCCAAAATGAGTTTCCTAAGGCTCAAGTCTGACTATGACACTCCACCACCCACCACCTCGAAAAGTCCTGTTTGGTGCTATTACTTCCAGGATCAAATATAAAATCCCAAACTCCCTCATAACTCAACCTCTTCCTACCTTTCCAGTATTTTAACGCTGAAAGTCCAACCCCCCCAGCTCCATGTCTTTTCATTGATTGCCCTGGAATTTTCTCCTTCCTGATCTGCATCTCCTGACTTTCCTGGCTTCTCATACCTGGAATTCTCTCCTTCCTGATCTCTATCTCCTGATTTTCCTGGCTATAATCTCACCTTCTGCTGAAGACCTTTCCTGGTCACCTCTACTGCTAATACAGTCCCTCTGAGATTACTTGACATCTTCACTGTATATCTTAGATGGACAATTTTTTTTAAACCCTTACCTTCTGTCTTGGAGTCAATACCGTGTATTGGCTCCAAGGCAGAAGAGTGCTAAGGGTAGGCAATGGGGGTCAAGTGACTTGCCCAGGATCACACAGCTGGGAGGTATCTGAAGCCAGAATTGAACCTAAGATCTCCTGTCTCTAGGCCTGGCTCTCAATCCACCGAGCTACCCAGCTGCCCCCTGGATGGACAATTTTTAATGTGTCTCCCCTATTAAACCATGAATTCCTTGAAGATGACTGGGATTTTGCCTTTTTTGGGGAGCTGCAGCACTTGGCACTACTAGATAGTCATCAAAGTCCAATGGCACAACAAGACAAAAGTTAAAATGATTGGAGATGGCAGTAGAAGAATTTAATTTCTTCAATGACTGACTAAATTTTAAGTGCTCCACGGTGCCTGTTTCTGCTGCCTTTATGGCCACTGGAACAGTTGTTCTCATCCATCCATTCCACCAAGGGAAGTCTTCACGTGCTTGGAATAGACATCCTCTAACTCACAGACAAGTTCAAGGTCTTTCAGTCACTTTCAACCTGGTTTAGCCCATCTGCTGTGTTGCCAGGGGGTGGTATCTATGTATGCTACAGCTTCTTGGTGCCACAGGTGAGAAATGGGTGAAAGGTGGACACCAAAAGTAGATGAGCAGCCCTGAAAAGGGCTTGGCCAGGCTTCACACCAGAGATGCTAGTCCTCTGGGAACATTCCATGTACCCCTTGTTAACTAATAGTCTCTTTTGATATGTTAACATCCCTGATGTACTGTCTACTAAATAAACAAATAATGGTGAGGAGAAGGGAAACAGACTCATGATACAATTAGTAATCACCTATTGGACATCAGCCTCCACCGTTCTTCACAAAATAATTCTTTAGCTGGGGAAAACACTCCTGGTTTGGCATGGCTTCTAGACAAGCAGTTGGCTGATCAAGGCCAGGCCATCTGAGTACAGAGGACGAGCTCCAGAGAGAAAAGGCCCATGGATTTATGGACTGGATAGGGCTATACTGCTCTGGGTTTGAGGCCAATGGACAGGGCAGGAGACTGGCCAGAATTAGGAAGGCTTTGAACTGAGCTAAGGCTCATGAGAGAAATGCCTTTGAAGTGCCACAATGTAATCTGGGCTTCCATCTCCTCTGGAGACAAAGCACACAGCAGTCCCCCTGCAGATTAGGAAAACCATATTTCATAAGCACAAGCCACTTTGTTGTGTAATGTTTGTGAATGAGGGCTGGAGGAAAAGGGGAGAAAGAGGACCTTTTTCCATTTTTCTTTCCACTTTTGAATAATCCACTCAGTCGGTCTTTAGATCTGTCCTGAATTCTTGGTTTTCCGAAGAAACAAAGAAGAAAAAGAATTTCCTATGTCTGATCACCACGATCTGGTGGCTGGATGGAAGCCTGGGAAGTTTCTTTCCGTATCTACTCATAGCCTTGAACCTAAATCTTCCCTGGATCAGTAGGGCTCTGGGTTTTCAACCATCTCCTGGGAAGAAAATAGTACATCAGTCTCATTCTAGTGTCTCACAACCTCGACAACCTGACTGTTCTTTCTTGGTTCTCACAATTCGATTTGACAAGCATTTCCTGAGCATTATTATATGACAGGCACTGTGGGAGATATGAAGATGAACAATAGAATAAAAGCTCCTTGAGGTCAGAGATGATTTCACTTTTGTCTTTGTATGGCTACTCTCCCAATCCCCACTCGTCCACTCATGCTAGCAGGCTGGATCCCCACAGCACAACCACTGCATCTCCCTTCAGAGTTCTAGGAGTGGCTCTGAGGAGCTGGAGATAGTTTTCTGATGCTAGAATTAATGAGCTCCTAGTAGGGTGCTAACTCCATGATTATCATTTGGTAAAATTAGTTATCCAGGCTGAATTAGCTGTTTAGAAAGAGATATTTTATTAAGGTTGGATAGTAAGAAGAGTTAATCCAAAACATCTCCCCAAAAGTCTGTGCACGCTTTTCCACCATAACATACAGAGATCAGGGAAAAGTTGAGAGTATATATGGCAATGAAGGGAACTCACAGCTGCTAGAAGTCCTTGGCCAGTCTTCAAATGTTCCCCTTAGGTAACTTTCTATGAGGTTCCTCATAGAGCATTAAAGTTGTATCTAACTTGTCCTCAGCTCCCAATGTGGCTGGTGCCCCCCCCCAGCACTGCTGTCTCGGGGATGCTATTAGGATGCTGATGAAAAATTCAAATCTTTCAGTCTTCTGAAGTTCACAAAATCCTCCTCTGGTTAAGTCTTGGGGTTGGGGAATGAGTGGTTGGAGGAAGGGATTTCTCTCCTCCCCGTCTCCCACCCACATCAAATGATTGCCCCTCAAGGGTTTGGCAGGAATGCCTGTCTACAGGTTGGCCATTGCTCCTTCCTGGGTTCCTGACTGCTTTGCTATCTTATAGGAAGCCCACAGAAGCAAACTCTGAGTTCTTCTGCCAGTTCTAAAACCATCCTTGGACAATGTCATTTTACTTCATTCAATGGCTTTCACACCTTCAAAATGGGTCAAGGGCCCTTTCTAGTCTAGTTAAAATGTCTTTGATTAGTTGAATTAACAGAAGTGTCTAAGCCTTATTCATTCTCAATTCATTTTTCTGCTTTAGTTTAATCAAAAAGTCAATATCCTTTGCAATTATTGAGGGATATGGTATACTCCTTTTACATACACTAACCTGACTCCTCAAACACTGACTGACACATAGTAGGCTTAAAAAAATCCTTGCCTTCCATCTTAGAATCAATACTATGGATTGTATTCTATGGACTCCCATCTCCAGGCTTAGCTCTTTATCTACTGAGTTATTTACCAGCTCCATACAGTAGACTTTTTAAAAAAAACCTTTACTTTCCATCTTAGAATCAATATTGGGTATTGGGTCCAAGGCAGAAGACCTATAAGGGCTAGACAATGGGAGTTAAGTGACTTGCCCAGGGTCATACAGCTAGGAAGTATCTGAGGCCGGATTTAAGCCCAGGACTTCCCATCTCTAGGCCAGCCTCTCAATATATCTGCCCTCAGTAAACTTTTTTTTTTTAAACCCTTGTACTTCGGTGTATTGTCTCATAGGTGGAAGATTGGTAAGGGTGGGCAATGGGGGTCAAGTGACTTGCCCAGGGTCACACAGCTAGGAAGTGTCTGAGGCCAGATTTGAACCTAGGACCTCCCGTCTCTAGGCCTGGCTCTCACTCCACTGAGCTACCCAGCTGCCCCTCAGTAAACTTTTAATAAATAATAACTTACATTTCTTATAGCAGTCAAAAACACAACAACCCTGTGAAGTGGGTCAATTAACTGACTAGCATTGATATAATAAACTAGCAATTATGTAGAAAGGGGAAAAAAAACAGGTTCTTGCTCACGGGCACACATCTATTGAATATAAGGACCAAGATAAGACTTGGTCATTATCTTTAAGGTGCTTACAGTCCAATAGGACATAAGACATCTCTGAGGATGCAGTGTAGAATATGGCAAATTGAAGAGGTGAAGAGCAAAGTATGATGGGAAGACAAGGGAGGTAGATATTATTTCTAACTAGTGTTAGAGAAGACTTCATGGGAAAAGGGGCATTTGAAGTGAGTATCGAAGGATGGTCAGAATTTCAACAGGTAGCAACAGAGAGAGAGAAGAGAATTACAATGGATACAACGTGAGCAAAAGCATAAAATGGGGGTGATGGTATATGACATGTTGGGAGGAATGGTGAGTAATTCAATTTAGTGAAGGGTACATGAATGAGAATAGAGGGAACTAAAACTAGAAAAGTTGATTGAAGCCAAATCACAAATAATCTGGAATGCCAGTCTAAGGAATTTGGACTTTATTCCATCAGTAATGGAATAAATCAGAGGAGTGACATGATCAGAAATATACTTTGAGAAGGCTATTCTGGCAGCAGAATGTTGAATAGATTAGAGAAGAAACTAGAGGTGGAGATACCATTTTAAGAGTTATTACAATACATGGGGGACAGAATTAGAGAGGTGTCATCGGGAATTGATAGGAGGCATTGTAAAGGTAGAACTTAAAGGATGTGACAACTGATTGGATGTGGGATGTGAGGAAGAGAAGGGAGCCAAAGATGGATCCTGAGTTTCTGAGCCTGGGCCACAGGAAGAATAGTGATGATGCCATGAAGAGAAAGAGAGAACCTGGAAAGGATTGACTTTGGGGAAAACAGAGTTTAGTTCAGAGACTGAGCTTTCTTGGTCATTATCAGAGTTGAAAAATAGCCAACTGTGATGCTGAGCCATGGAACATGCTCTGATTTGGGATTTTCCAGAACCTGAAGGAAAGTAGCTTGGTTTTCGATCTCAATACATGTGACTAGGCTCCCACAGCCTGTGTAGGGAGGGAAAGCTCCCAGGGCCAGAGCCTAGCTACGTGTTCTCCTGTAGCTGCCTTGGCTAGCTCTCTTGATGGGAACAGCATGTCACCAATTTCTTTTTCACAAAGAGATTTGGGCAGGATTTTGAGTTTGCTCAGACCAAGAAAAACAGAGGGAGTATCCCTCAAGAGCCACTGCGGGAAAGTCCTTGGTAGGGAGGCAGGATGGGAAACGGCAGAAAAGATGCATGTCACGACCTCTCTGCCCTCACTCAGAAAGAACACTACAATGGCTTCTTCATCTTTGAGGCCAGTTTGGAGAGAGAGGCTGGGTTAAGGAACTGGGTATCCTTTGGAATTCCATCCTATGCTGGATCTGAGCATCTAGCTATGATTCTGACATTACACCCTCCCAGAAGCTCAAATACAACTTTGGTGGCTCAGAATGGAGGGGGAGATAAGAAGCAGACACAGTTCCCTGGAAGGAGAGCAGCCAAAAATCCAGCCCAGGGGAAGGAATGGCAGTTAGCCAAGGAGAGGTGTTAGGGTCCAGGGGAGATCTGGGGGAGAAATCATGGGAGGAAGAAAAGCTGTATTTTCCCAAGGCCATGAAGAAGGGATCTTTCTAGTATATAGTTTCAGCTGGTTAGGGCCATGCTTCCAGCTTGATGGAAAACCCATGTAATCAATTGATTAGGAAATGGTACCTTAAAGATAGAAGTACCCAGAGTACCTCTGAAATAGTCCTTCAGCAGGTAAAATTTGGGAATTAGGGAATAAATTTGCTAAGCATAATTCCCTGACTTCTGACCTCTGATCTCTGCCACCTGTCTCATCATAGAACCATTCAATTCAACAAACATTAATTAAGCCTTTACTGTGTACAAGGCACCATGCTAGGTGCTGGGGCATACAAATAGAAACAAAACAGTCTTGGCCCTCAAGGGGCTTACATTCTGCCTTGAAGATACAACATGAACATAATTAAATAAACATAGTTTTTACAAGGTATTTACCTTGGGGTAGAGGTGTCAGGAAGATTTCAACACAGAAGATGTAATGTCTGAGTTGTGGTTTTTAAAGCCCAGAGATTCATGGAATATTAGAGCTAGAAGAGTCCTTAGAGATCGTGTAAGCCAATCCTTTCATTTCACAAAAAACAATCCCAGAGATATAAAGTACCTTGCTTAACAATAAGCATGGTAGCTGTCATTTTTGTATGATTTAACAGTTGCAGTATACTTTATGTATATCATTTAAGCCTCTCAATAACTATAAAAGTTAGGTATGATGGTTCCATTTTTCAGATAAGGAAACTGAAGCTAGGAGAGATTGACCTACCTAGAGTCACATAGCTAGGAAGCATCAAAAGTCAAATTCAAACTGAAATCTTTCTGCCTCCAAAGACAGACCAAGCGATGACCACTTTGTCTTTCAACAAAGTTGTTGTCTCTGGTCTCATTCTATGAAGCCTTTCTCCCTTCAATTGTATGCCCATTAATCCAAGACACATAGTGTTCCCAAGGCTCCTTTCTGGGTCATGTCTTATGGTCTGGGTCTACCTGCTTGCCCTTAAAATTCATTGCAAGACTTGCTCTGGGCTGGGTTGGAAAAGATTTTCTAAATTAATTTAGATTAGGGTATTAATTATACTTGTCTCTAGGGCTAATATGAATTTTAGCTGGGGAATTTAATTCAAAGGAATGCATTTCTAACAGTGGAATTTCAGGCACTGAAGCAGGCCAGTGGAAAAGATATTTGGAAGCTGGGGGACCTTCCTGAAAACCCTTAGATCAAACTATATAGATGATTCTATTTAGGGGAGGAAGAGGCTTGATTGAATGATCTCTAAGATTTCTTCTTGCTCTGATATTCTAGTGTTACAAATATATTTTGTTCTTCTCTGTATATTTACTGCCCATGAACTAAGGTGTTGTTGGGAGAACCATCCAAGGGAAAGAGTCCCAAATGGGGTCATCAGAATAAACTCTTGTGGGCTCCAAGCCAAAATGTCAGAGAAGGATCCTATGCTCCTATTCATCTCCGTGCTAAAACTCATTCACCATGTCCCCCTGGACCCTGCCAAAATGCGTGGGCTGCTTGGGGGATCTTCTATGCTTCAGGGCTCCTTGTTTCTCCACTTCCCACCCCCCACAACCACCAGCCTTCCAAAGATAACAAAATGACTCTTGCAAGGAATGCTGGGCTGTGAGGGAGGCTTTCATAACTTGCACATTCTGTGGTTAATGTTTATTTCCCCTTCTCAACCTTGGGCGATCTTCCCTAAAGAAACCAAATGAAATACAGCATCTGGCTGCTAGGCTATCTCGCTAGAAAAGGAGGCAGGCATTCTCCGGGTCAAAAACATTCAGAGAGGAAACCTGAGTAAAGTATTCAGGGTTGTACAAGCCAGGCAGCTCCCTTCTTTTCCTCCCTTCTCTCTCCTTCCCTTTGAAGCCAGGGATCCTGGCTCTTCCCGTAACTCCAAGGCTGCTCATTGACTCTTTACAATCAGTGATGGAATCCTGTCAAAAATTCTAGTACCTTGACTTGGCCACAGGTGGAATTCCGAGAGATAATGCCTTGCAGACATTCAAGAGGTCTTTGGGGATGAAGTGAAAAAAAAAAAAAAACAGGAGCACGGACTCTGAGGTTGTGGGGGCAGCAGGCTGAGAGATGGAGTTGGGGGTGTGGGGGAGACAAAGCTTATTAAAGCTTACACCCTTAAACCACGCCTGGCACTGCCGTTCCCCTTTGGATCAAGCTCCCTCTAACAGGTGTGGAACATCCTATTTGCAGGAGATCAAAGTCCAGATTCCTGATCTCCAATCTTTCTACCCTTTGAAACATGGTGGAGGTCTAGAAGGATGGATCCGTTTGGACATTGCTGATGTCCCAGGCAAAGTGTTTGGGTCAGCAAATCTGGATTGTTGTTGTTTTAGTCGTTTCCAACTTTTAGAGACCCCATTTGGTTGTTTGGTTGTTGTTTTTTTGGCAAAGATACTGGGTTTGCCACTTCCTTCTCCATCTCATTTTACAGATGAGGAAACTAAGGCAAAGGGGGTTAAATGACTTGCCTAGAGTCGCACAGCAGATGCATCTGAAGCTGGATTTGAACTTGAGTCTTCCTGACAGCAGCTCTATCTCTTGTGTCACCCAGCTCACTGCATATAGAATATGCACACAAATATATCACAGTCTAATTCTACAAAGGACCACAGGATTGTAGCCTTAGAGTTAGAAGGTCCTCGAGGTCAGCTAGTCCAATCCCCTCATTTTACAAATAAGGCAGTTGAGACCTAGAGAGGAAAAATGTCTTGTCCAAGAGTACACAGGGAAATAATATGCCCATTGATATCTCACTGGGAAGTCTAAGTCATCTGCTTATTCAGATGCATGACTAGGGCTGTACCCAAGATGAGTTGGTTGTTTTCCAATGTTAGGGGCCACTCCCTTTGGGCTGGCCAATAAAAAGGAGCCCACATATGCTTTTTGCCCCTTTCTGATCATGGAATTCATATGTCTAAAGCGGAAAAAAAATCAACTCTCTCTTTTACAGTTAGGGAAACTGAGGCCAGATAGATTTGTGACTTACTGAAGGTCTTTCCAGTAAATAATAGAGATTTAAACCCAAGCCTTGTGACTCCAAATTCAATGCTCCTCCCATTGAATCTCCTGATTCTCTAAGTCCATTTTACCTTGTCTGTGAGGTACTAAGAGAACGCAGTGGTCCTGGGTCTCCATTGGGGAAGGAGAAGAACCTTTTCTCTCCTTGGGTATATTTGAAGGAACCGAGAAACCTCTTACCCACAATTATGAAGTCCCATGCATGAGCTCTAGGCATAGACTTCCCAGGGTTAAACTCTGGGCTTGGACATGATGAGCTAAAAAATTAGGGATTTGAGGGGAAGGGGAAAAGGGTAGCCCTCCAGGATTAAATCTAGTGTATGTGAGCCCAAAACCTGGGAGCAATGGGCTACAGATTATGGTATCATTCTCTAGAAGGAAATTCTTCCTTCTATCCACCCAAAGTCTCGCATACTAAATTCTGAGCTGTGTGTGTGTTTGTTAGTTGGTGGTAGGGATTTATTTGCCATTCTCAGCATGGAAGCTCTTCCTTTTCTTCTAATATGGTATCCAAAGTTTTCTTAGCTTTCTCTTCCCCAAGTGTGGTTGTCCTAATTCCTTTAAATCTTTCTCTTGCCTTTCCCTCTAATATGGTATCCAAAGTTTTCTTAGCTTTCTCTTCCTCAGGTGTGGCCGTCCTAATTCCTTTAATTTTTTCTCTCACCTTTCCCTCATCCTTCATTCTTTCAAATCTCTCCCCAAATTGCCCAGCTGCCTCACTCATCAACTGAAGAGCACCCAAATCTAGATCCTGGAGCTTCTTTGGCTCAGTTTGAATGTTCCTGAGTTCAATGGGAGAATTGCCTCATCCCTCCTCCATGGGACCATTCCAAGATCTTGGGGCTGTTTCAGTGTCCCATGGCCTCTTCACCTAACCACATCAGAAATACCCCCTTCCGCAGTCAGCATTAGTGTCGTTAGGATGAAACAGAATTCATTAAGAAGAGATGAGAGGCAGACCCAAGTGGGTGGTTGGGGAAGGCAAGTGTCAGAAAAAAATCTTAGAGATCTGTAGCTTTCTTGAATCTGACACATGAAAAAAAAATCAACAAAACCTGAGGGCCTTCCAATTTTCTTTCTGTTGTGCAGGGACCTCACTAAGGAATGACTCACCCTTACATAAGAGAAAAAGAGTCTGAGGGGGGCCTTGATTAGTCATTGCCCTGAAATTTCCATTGGCTTCCATGTGTTTTCTTAAATGATTTTTTTAATGTATTTTTAATTGGTTTCTTATAAAATGGCTTGGGAGTCAGAGGAGCCTGAGGGTGTCAGAGAGAAGCTAGAGAGAACCAACTGAGGGCAGGGCCCGAGCACTGGGCAGCGGGGCTGGACTGGCTCAGGGCAGAGGTGGACAACAGAAGCTGCTGGGATAGTCTGTTGTACATTTCTCACCATGCTCCTAAAGACCTGAACATTCTTCTGAGAACAATGGAGAGCTTCAGGGCCCACCGCAAAGTTCCCAGCAGTCATTGCACAGGGGCTGGCATCTGGGGTCCTTCAGCATTAAAAGATTTGACCAGTGGCGTCGGCCTCGCAGACTAATAAAGCTACAAAGCATTTGGGGATGACTGAGTCCTTCTGGGTTAAAGGATTTAATCATGTCCTGTGCCAAGGGGATAATTCCAGATGTTAACTCTACATAGACTCTCAGAACATTATTACACCTATTAACTTGGATTTCATAAATGAACTAGACACGGTTCCCTAAGAAGCTTTATATCTTTTTCTTATCGTGGTACTATTACAAAAGCCCCCAGGAAAATAATTGCTGATTATAAATTGTTGATACCTGAACAGCTGACGAGTCAAAGGTTTTGGTGCATTATAGGAAAGATTTAAAAAGTGAGCCAAAGAGACTAAACACACTTCCACCTCCACAATTCTGGCTGTACTGGACTTCAAGGGGGTATCTTGAGGGAATTCTTCCATGGTCGTCTTTCTTCCAAGAATGAGGAGGTAATGTGGGCCAGAACTCAAGGACACAAACATCAGGGTGGCATTCAAGGGATGGGTCAGACAGAGTTAAGGGAAGGGTCAAAGGATTCCTGACATTGGCCAGCAGAATCAACCTTCTAAATAGACAAATTCGTCTACTCATTTTAATGTGAGGGATACTGGAATTATGTTGGAAAGGAGCTTATAGACTATTTCACCTAAGAGTATTAATGACTGACATCTATTACCCTTCCCAGGGTATTTCTGAACAACAACAATTAGTAGTAGTAACAACAAATAGGAGTAATGATCATAAGAGAATGCTTTTAGATTTGCAAAGCATTTTATAGACATCTTATTTTTATCTTCACAATAGCTTTCTGAAGTAAACGCTTTCATAATACCCATTTTATAGATAAGAAAACTAAGGTAGATAGCAGTTAAATAAGTTGTCTAGAATCACATAGCTACTAAGTGCCCAAGGTAGAATTACAAACTCAGGTTTTCCTAACTAAGTGTTTTACTCTCTCCACTGTGCCACTTAGCTCCCCTAAGTATTTTTAATTAATTTTTAAAATCAGCAATAACCTGACTATTCTTTCCATTGTCCCATCCTAACTCCACCCCAAGTGAGAAAGAAAAACTAAAGCCCCATTTCAAACATGTAGAGTCAAAGCAAAATGAATTTCTTCATTGGACAAATTCAAAAACACACACACATATACAAGGAAACTGAGGAAAACAGGATTAAGTAACTTGCTGTCACACAGCTAGTAAAAATCTGAGGTCAGATTTAACCTCAGGAAGATAAGTCTCCCTGGTTCCAGGTCTAGAGCTCTATTCACTTTACCACCTAGCTGCCCTGAAGGAGGAGAGTTAGCACTTGGTTAAAGGTTATTTTGCTCAGGACCAACACTTCCTTTGAGGCACTTAGGTGGCTCAGTAGATAGAACACTGAGCCTAGAGTTAAGAAGACCTGAATTCAAATCTCCTCTCAGATACTTACTAGCTGTGTGACTCTGGGCAAATCACTTGACTTCTGTTTGCTTTAAATCTCCTGGAGAAGGAAATAGCAAACCACTCCAATATCTTTGCCAAGAGAGCCCCATGGATAGTATTGACAAGCTGTGGTTCACCAAGTAACAAAGAGTCAGACACAGTTGAATGGCTGAACAACACCTCCCTTAAGCTATCCTTTTTTATATTCTTCCTTCTCTCCATTCCTTCTGGTTTCCATTTTGTGTAAAATGTATTTCTGTACCCAACTGTGTCTATATATAGACTTCTATTTGTACACCCATTTATGGAAACAATGTTCACATACATTCCTTTCTGTTTTCCACTCCAACCTCAGACATTTATTATTTCTTTTGTTGCTCCCTTTCCTTTCTTCTTTTAAGATTATCAAGACATAAAAGAACTACTCCTAGGCCTTCTGCCTAATATTTATATATGCTTTCTCTATACCCCTGATGACAGGAGTGTTCAAAGGTTCAAAATTTCCCCTTATTAGGAAGGGAATAATTTATCTTTGTTTAGTCCTTTATGATTGTTTATTCTCAGTTAGCTTTAGTTCTCTTGAATACTGTGTTTGCAGTTCACAGTTTCTATTCAGCTCTGGTCATTTCATGAGGAATGCTTGGAAGTCCTACATTTCATTAAAGGCCAATTTTCCCCCTGTGAGATTCTATTCACTTTTTTGGGATAAGTTATTCTTTTTTTTTAAACATTTATTAATATTCATTTTTAACATGGTTACATGATTCATGCTCCTACTTTCCCCTTCATCCCCCACATTCCCCCCACCCATGGCCGATGCACATTTTCACTGGTTTTAACATGTGTCATTGATCAAGACCTATTTCCAAATTGTTGATAGTTGCTTTGGTGTGGTAGTTTTGAGTCTACATCCCCAATCATGTCCACCCCGACCCATGCATTCAAGCAGTTGTTTTTCTTATATGTTTCTTCTCCTGCAGTCCTTCCTCTGAATGTGGGCAGCGTTCTTTACCGTAAATCCCTCAGAATTGTCCTGGGTCATTGTATTGCTGCTGGTACAGAGGTCCATTACATTCGATTTTACCACAGTATATCAGTCTCTGTGTACAATGTTCTTCTGGCTCTGCTCCTTTCACTCTGCATCAGTTCCTGGAGGTCTTTCCAGTTCACCTGGAACTCCTCCAGTTTATTATTCCTTTTAGCACAATAGTATTCCATCACCAGCATATACCACAATTTGTTCAGCCATTCCCCAATTGAAGGACATACCCTCCTTTTCCAGGTTGTTGCCACCACAAAAAGCGCAGCTATAAATATTTTCATACAAGTCTGTTTATCTATGATCTCTTTGGGCTACAAACCCAACAGTGGTATGGCTGGATCAAAGGGCAGGCATTCTTTTATAGCCCTTTAAGCATGGTTCCAAATTGCCAGCCAGAATGGTTGGATCAGTTTACAACTCCACCAGCAATGCATTAATGTCCCAATTTTGCCACATCCTCTCCAACATTCATTACTCTCCCCTTCTTTAATTTTACCCAATCTACTAGGTGTGAGGTGATACCTCAGAGTTGTTTTGATTTGCATTTCTCTAATTATTAGAGATTTAGAACACTTTCTCATGTGCTTATTGATACTTTTGATTTCTTTACCTGAAAATTGCCTATTCATGTCTCTTGCCCATTTATCAATTGGGGAATGGCTTGATTTTTTATACAATTGATTTAACTCCTTGTATATTTGAGTAATTAGAACCCTGTCAGAGTTTTTTGTTATAAATATTTTTTCCCAATTTGTTGTTTCCCTTCTGATTTTGACTACATTGTTTTTGTTTGTACAAAAGCTTTTTAGTTTAATATAATCAAAACCATTTAATTTACATTTTGTAATTTTCTCTAACTCTTGCTTGGTTTTAAAATCTTTCCTTTCCCAGAGATCTGACAAGTATACCATTCTGTGTTCACTTAACTTATTTATACTTTCCCTCTTCATATTCAAGTCATTCATCCATTCTGAATTTATCTTGGTGTAGGGTGTGAGGTGTTGATCTAAACCTAATCTCTCCCATGTTGTTTTCCAAATTTCCCAGCAGTTTTTGTCAAATAGTGGATTCATGTCCCAAAAGCTGGGCTCTTTGGGTTTATCGTACACTGTCTTGCTGATGTCATTTGCCCCAAGTCTATTCTACTGAACCTCCCTTCTGTCTCTTAGCCAGTACCATATTGTTTTAATGACTGCTGCTTTATAGTATAGTTTAATATCTGGTACTGCTAGGCCCCCTTCCTTCACATTTTTTTTCATTATTTCCCTTGATATTTTTGATCTTTTGTTATTCCAAATGAAATTTGTTATAGTTTTTCCTAATTCAGTAAAGAAGTTTTTTGGTAATTTGATAGATATGGCGCTAAATAGGTAAATTAATTTGGGTAGAATTGTCATTTTTATTATGTTAGCTTGTCCTACCCATGAGCAATCAATGGCTTTCCAATTGTTTAGATCCAGTTTTATTTGTTTGGAAAGTGTTTTGTAGTTGTTTTCATATAATTGCTGTGTTTGTTTTGGTAGATAGATTCCTAAGTATTTTATATTGTCTAGGGTGATTTCAAATGGTGTTTCTCTTTCTACCTCTTGCTGCTCTAATGTGTTGGAAATGTATAGAAATGCTGATGATTTATATGCATTTATTTTGTATCCTGCAACTTTGCTAAAGTTGTTGATTATTTCTACCATCTTCTTAGTTGATTCTCTATGATTTTTTAAGTATACCATCATATCATCTGCAAAGAGTGATAGCTTAGTCTCCTCATTGCCTATTTTGATATCTTCAATTTCTTTTTCTTCTCTAATTGCAACTGCTAGTGTTTCTAGTACTATGTTGAATAATAGAGGTGGTAATGGGCATCCTTGTTTCACTCCTGATCTTATTGGGAAGCCTTCTAATTTATCCCCATTGCATATGATGCTCGTTGATGGTTTTAGGTATATACTGTTTATTATTTTTAGGAAAGGTCCTTCTATTCCTATACTTTTCAGTGTTTTCAATAAGAATGGATGCTGTATTTTGGGGATAAGTTATTCTTGATTGTAAACTTATATCCTTTGACTTCTGTAATATTTTCTTTGTTGTCCCCTCCTGTATAGTGATACCTTCTAATGCTATGTAATTCTAGCTACAATTCAGTTGTATTTGAATTCTTTCTTTCTAGCTGCTTACAGTAACTTTTGGCTTGGAAGCTCTGGATTTGGGCTTTAATGTCCCTGGGGGATGTCATTTTAGAGTTTCTTTCAGAAATTGACAGGTAGATTCCTTCTATTTCTTCTTTACTCTCTGGTTCTAATAGATCTGAGCATTTTTCTTTCATGGTTTCTTAAAATGTGATGTCTGAGCTCTTTTTTTAATAGTCATGACTTTTATCTAGTCCAATGATACTTATGTTATTTCTCTTCTATCTGTTTTCCAGGTCAGTTGTGTTTTTGCTACCTTACAGTCTCTTCTTTTGACTTTGTTTTAATGTTTCTTTTTCTCTCGTGGAGTTATCATCTTCTATTTGATCCATTCTAGTTTTCAGATAGTTTGTCACTTGAGCAAGGTTTTAATGTCTTATGCCACATTGTTATTTCCTTTCCAATTCTTTTTTTCATAGCTTTCATTTCTTTTCCAGTTTTTTCCTCTAGCCCTGTCATTTAATTTATAAAAACATTTAAGCTCTTTTTAAAAGAAATTTAAAAAAAAAACTCTTGCTTTGTCTCTTTCAGGAATTTTGTTTGAATTTGTGTCTGAATTATGTTTTTCTTTGAGACTTTTTAAATAAATATTTTGGAGTTGTTCTCTTCTGGGTCTGGGTCTTATTTCTTGCTCACTATAAAACCTAGGGCTCAAGACCACTCTTTAACATGGAATGCCACTCCTAAAGTACAATCCCCTTCTCAGTCCATTCTAAATCTATGATTTGGAAGTAGATAGTGAGCAACAGAACTTCCAGGTGACACTTGTTCTTGTAGCCTAAACTAGTTTAGTCCCCTTGTAAGAGTTAAAACTAGATATTCAAGGTATGGTCACCAGAAATCAGATTAACATGATTTCAAATTAAAATAGACCCAAGTCAGAATTACTTTTATGGAAGTTTATTTACAATTAGGAAGGTCGCAGGTAGGGAAATTGGGAGAGAGAGAGAGAGAGAGAGAGAGAGAGAGAGAGAGAGAGAGAGAGAGAGAGAGAGACTCTGGCTCAGACTAGAGGTCCAGGTAAGAATTTAGAGGCCCCAGCAGAGGAGCACAGTGGTTAATTAAACAAGGCTTCTAGTCACAAGGCCTCCTCCAATAAGAGAGGCAAGAGAGGCCTCCTTGAGGGTAGAGCCTCCAGAAATGCCAAGGGAGGAGAAAGGAAGTCAGCCTAACTTACCCACGTGACAATTCAGAGGGAAGCCATCTGAGGTCCTTCTACACCAAGTTCAAAGCACCAACTGCTCCACAGGAAGTTACCATCATATTTAAAAGATAGCATCTTTCATCACTTCCTGCATCCACCTCCAATTTCAAGTGGACAAATGGCAGCCTCAACACTGTTTTGGACTGCCCAAAGGGCAGTCCTTTGTTTTTGATTTGTTACTATTGTCACGTGTGGGTAACAGACCTTCCCCTCCCCACTTAATTCTAAGTTGGGTGGGGTGACATTATTTTTGATAGCTACAGTCTAAACGATGAATGAGGATGAGCTAATTCCATTTACACACCCTATACCCTGAGACCTCTTCTTGCCCTGGTACACAACCTCTTCCTGCACTGGCATGTTCTACATGGCATGTTCTTGGCTACATTTCCTCCCCAGTATCAAAAAATCTCTCTATTTCTCTATGCCAACCTGGGCCAAAATATTCATCACTGTGATTTTTTTTTTTATGGGATTTCCCAATCATGATTTTGTCTGGAATGGTGTCTAGATTTGTTTGGAGGAGTGGTAGCCATGATGGAATAGGAAACTCATTATAATTCTTTCTGCTACTCTGCCATTTTAGCTCCTGGAACTCCCCTATATTTTTAACTATAGCCAGCACCTTAACCCAAAATTCAATCTCCCATTAAAAATATGTTGACTAGCCACTCATAGTGTCTCAGAATCTACTGTAGGAGGTGAATCTTCCTGAAATTATTCTTAGTTTCTCATAATAATCATAGATGACATTTCTGTATCATCTTAAAGTTAGCAGAGTACTTGATTGACTTTCATTTAACCCTCATGGTAGTGCTATGAGATTGATGCTATTATTATCCCTCTTTTACAAATGAAGAAACTGAGGCTTAGAAAAATTGAGTAACTTTCCCAAAGAGGAAGTAACAAAGGGAGGATTTAAACCCAAACTTCTTGATTCCAAGTTTTACACTACTCCCATCATACCACATTACCTCTCCCCATATCATTCCCTCAAATAAAAAGGGGAGGAATGTCAGTGGTTCACCATTGTGCCATCTATAACTGCAACTTCTCTCTGGACTACTCCCCTACATAGTACCCCTGATCACCCTAGATTTCCTCATTTTTCTTATGTAATATGCACAACCTTGGCTGTGAGTAGACCCACAGAACACGTTTGGCTAGGACGACATAAAGGAAATGTGCCTGTGGGCACCAAAGCTGAAGACATGAGTGATTTAAGAGAGTAGCTGAGTTGAATATGGAAGCAAGTCTAGGAGTGCCCTGCTATGGAAGCCTGTGTGTTCTTGTTCTCCAGCCACTTGGAGAGGGCTTTGAGACCTAGGTCATTATGCCCATTAGGGGTATAATCTGGTTACTCCTTCCCTCTACCTCCAACTCCTATCCACATAATAGCTGGTAAGGGAAAAGAACAGATCCAAATTAAATGAATGCCACCTGAAAAAAAATGAAGCCCAAGAAGAAGAGATGGTTGCTATGCCTTGAAGTGTTCTGTGTCACATCCCCAGGCTGAAAATTGACTCTCCAAGAGTCTTTGCTATGAGCACAGAAGCCATAAGGTGGCTTTAGGTGTGGGAACAAAACTTTTGCCTGTTAACCTGCCTGCATCTATCCAGATATCTAGGATAAAGAGAGTCACACAGGCTAAGAGTGGATATAGGACCTACATTGGGTAAACTGATGATATTTGCCCATTTCTAATATTCTAATTGAGTGGCTAAGTGGTATAATGGATAATGCACCGAGACTGCAGTCAGAAAGATTCATGTTCCCAAGTTCAAATCTGACCTCAGAGACTTACTAGCTGGGTAACCCCAGGCAAGTCATTTGCTAAATGTATTTGCCTCTGTTTCCTCATCTGTAAAATGAGGTAGAGAAGAAAGTGCCAAACTACTCCAGTATCTTTGCCAAGGAAATCCCAAACAGGGTCATGAAGAGTTGGACACTTCTGAAAATGACTGAACAACCACCAAAATATTGTGCTTAAAGTTTATAGATGTCTTTGTATTAGAAGTGAATCAATGAAACCCAGAGTGATGTAATGAAAGGGACATGTTTTTCCAGTAGAACGGCGACTGAGCCAAGATCTGATTTGTTTAATCCACACATACAAAACCAAGATCAATTTGGTAATGAAGCCCAGGCACAAAGGGAAGAGAGTTAGCTGGCTCTCTGAGAGTAAGAAAGAACTTGTGAGTTATCACGAAGTACACGGAAGGTTATAATGGGGTGTAAAGTGGCAACACCTGCTCCTTCGGACTGACTATGGCTGGGCACTGGTCTTCCCCCTCCTAGTTATTACATGATTAAAATTCAAATGTGCCCTATTTGGGGAGGGAGGGGAAGGAACCTGAAGTCTATTGTCAGTTAATGAATTAGTTTGAGTTAAATAATAGGAAGATCGTTACCTGAGGAGGCCAGGAAAGTAGATGGGGCATTGAAAAAGCACAAGTGAGGGGGGCACAAAGTCAAAACTATCGATTTTAGATTTCCAATATGTGCCTGCTCTGCTCCTCCCACAGCCTTCTGGAACCTGAACCATGTCTTTGCCCCCTTTGCCTGTAACAGGGCTGTTCTTCATGTCTTCTTGCATTTATCCCTAAGCCCTAAAGATCTTAAACAAAGCACACGATTTAGCATCCCTGAGCCCAGGATAAGGGGATATAGCAGGGCATACTCACCTCCTCCGATTACTCAAAATAAAGTCATGTTTGTGTTTAATAAAACCTGACAAGCTTTTGTGTTAAAAAAAAAAAAAACTGACAGGAAGATGCCCCCAACAATGAGGTCACAGAGAAGAGAAATTAAAAACAAAACTCAAAACACTGATAACAATAATAGCTAACATTTCTATATATTTATGTTACATATTTATTATATACTCTTATATATGTATCACCCACTGTATGGTATGCACAGTGCTAAGGGTTTTAACAATTGTTATCTTATTTGATCTTTGCACCAACTCTGAGAATACTGTGATCATCTCCATTTTACAGATGAAGAAACTGAGGTAGAAGAGATTAAATGACTTGCCCAGGGTCACACAGCTAGTATCTGAGACCAGATTAGAAAGCAGGTCTCAGATTTATCTTTGAATCGAAGCTCCCCCTTTGCCTTTTGATGGGCTACGCTAACCACTGTACCATTGGCATGGCCTTCGGTGATGTCTTGGCCAATGGCATAGCCTTTCTTCTGCCCTCGACCAATATGAAACCTTGGCTCTCCAGTCTTGCCTTTTTTGTAAGGATGCTCTAATGAGCCTGCTCTCTCGCCCAGCCCCCAGCCGTGGGCATCCCTCTTCTCTGCATCTCATTTTTATGCCCACGTTAGATGGAGTCACACAAACAGGACCCAAACGGCCCCTCAGGCAGTCGGCTAGCAGGGAAGGGGTTGAAGCGGGCTGCGGGGGACAAAGCTTGACAACTCTTATTCAAGTGAATTGCTAGTTTGTTCCAAACTGCTGCCTGGGCAGTTTCTCTGTCCAAGTCCTAAACAGTTGCAGCAGTGAGGCACCGAGTAGAGAAAGGGCCCGCTTTGTGCTCTAATTCAGCTCAGTCCTCCCTTAAAAATTGGAGAAGTGTGTGACCCTAACCAAGCACCACAAAAGCCTTTTTCTCCCCCTTTCTCTTCCTTCCAGCACTGACCCCCACTCCCTTCTCTCTAAAGCGGTTTCCTTTTGCTGGGAGTGGAAAATACATTCTTCCCTGGAGCTTGGGGTGGCGGGTGCCAGGGGACTGGAGATTTATTTTTATATTCAATTATTATGGGATTTGGGGGGATTTTTTGCCTAGAACAGGGATGGACAATCCAGGCTGGACCTTATATATGGTCAGCATTATAAATTGCCCCCATCGATGGTTCTCTATGGACTTTACAAAAAGAAACAGTGCCGGGCACAGCGAGCCCCATATTTAGTGCCATCTCCAATAAAGTGTACTTAAAAAAAAAAAACCAAAAGGTTTATTTTTTACCCATCCCAAAGCATTTCTCCAAACTAACTAAACATGCCAGGGCTTGTATATCTCTTGAATAGGAACATAAATCCCTCTGGGATCAAATCTAGGGTCCCCCCAGCCCCAAGTCCTGTCTTTGAGGGGGACACCAAAGAGTGGTCTGGAGGAAGCCACAGTCATCCTTCATGAAGTCATCTCAAAAGCTTAGGGAGATGCTATAAGTATTTCTAATTCATTTTTTTATGTCATTGGTTTCAAAAATGCAACATGAATCAAATGACTTATTTGTCAACCAAGAGATGTTACAAACTCTTAAATATTATTATTATATCATATGTTATATTAAAATATTATTATATATGTAAAACTTACTTTTTTACTATTTCCATTTTAAGACCTTTCCATCACCCCTAGTAGAAGGTAAATTCCTTGAAAGTAGGGACTGATTTTACCTTGTGTCTTTGAACCCTCAGTGCCTAGCACAGTTTCTACAGTTGAAGGTAGAAAGAGATTTAAAAAATGTTTGTAGAGTAGAATTAGTGCATTCCTAGGGCCAACAGACTATGGGTGCAGGGATGGAAAGGGTTACATCATATTTATATTATAATTATAATATTATATTACATGTAATATAATTATATACCAATATATTATATATCAATATATTATCATATATGTAATATAATGTAGGTATGATAGTATATTATTATGTATATGTTATTATATACATAATATAAAATAACAAAATACTAATAATCCATTTAGTATTTTCAATTCATTACTCAGAGTAATGATTTCCATAAATTTTTTCCTTGACTAGCAAAGTAGAATAACCTTTTATTTGAAAGTCAATGAGGTCAATGAGGTGGCTCAGTGGATAGAGAGCCAGGCCTGGAGATGGGAGGTCCTAGGTTCAAATCTGGCCTCAGACACTTCCTGCTGTATGATGACCCTGGAAGAGTCACTTGACTCCAAATGCCTAGCCCTTACCATTCTTCTGCCTTGAAACCTATCCATTCTAAGACAGAAGGTAAGGGTTTAAAAAATGATTTTTTTTTTTAAGAAAATGACAAGTTCTCTGTAAAACTGATCCAAATAAGGGATGGAATAATCTCATTAGTCCAATATCATGGTTAGTAGAGTAGCCACTTCTAGCAGAAGCTGGCTAGCAATTTTCAAAGGACTAGAATACAATGAAATGCATTTTAATTAGTGATCTAACTCTTTCCTGGGTCACTCAGAAGATGTTTCAGAATTTCCATTCTGAATATTGAATGGAAATGCTGATGAGAACCAGCACTTCCAGGAAATCCGATCTTAGTCAATAGGATGTGACTGACCCAACTGACTAGTTCTCTCTGAAGACTCACAGACTTTAAAATGGGACTTTTCTTGACCTCGTGTCACCCTTTCCATCCTTGCACCCATGGTCTGTTGGCCCTACGAATGCACCAATTCTGCTCTACAAACATTTTAAAAATCATTTTCTACATTCAAGACACTGTGCCAGCCATGGAGGGTACAAAGACAAAAGGGAAAACCAGTCCCTACTTTCAAGGAATTTATCTTCTATTAGGGGAGGTAGAAAGGACTCAAAATGGAAAGGAAACAGGTTTTAAAATATTTATTATATGAAAAGAACAATGATAAGCCCAAGGGATATAAATACACATGGAGACAGTCCCTAGTGAGATGCCATTAATGGAGGAGGAACAAATCTCAATCAATAAATCATGGCATTAGTGAAAAATCCTTGAATGTAAGTAGAGATGTTGCGTAGGTATTTTATATGGATAGATAGGCTGAGGAACCTTAATTATGCCCTAAACGTTGTCTATAAAATATCAAGTTATGGGTGACTTAGTAGATTAAGAGCCAGGCCTAGAGATGGGAGGTCCTAGGTTCAAATCTGACCTCAGACACTTTCTAGCTGTGTGACCCTGGGTAAGTCACTTAACCCCCACCATTGCCTAACCCTTACTGCTCTTCTTCCTTAGAACCAATACACAGTAGTGATTCTTAGACCGAAGGTTAAGGATTTAAGAGAGAAAGATGATATTGATATGTTGAAAAGCTAAGCCTAAGGTGTCTTGGGTAAGAGTCTGTCCATCCCCATCCCCCACCAAAACCCAATAAAAATAAGACCATAAAACCCTGTTCCTAGAACATTCCTCTACCTGCTATGGGTCTATGTTGCTAGAATGTTCCCAGCTTCAAGTCACAGATAGTCTATAGGGGATTCTGCGTCCTTCTCCTTCCCTTTCTCTTCCCCAAGCTTGCTGCCTCCCTCCACCAAATGACCACCTACCCCATCTGCCTCGGTGTTCTGATGCATTACTCCCTGTTGGCTGCCATTGTGGTCTTTCCCAATGAGTATCCAAAGAACCAGATGTGTTCATCCTAACCCCAACAGGGAGCCCTTGGCAGTTCTCCTCCTTTAGTTCATGAACTGGGAACATCAGAACTGAAACTAGTTGTCCACATCTCAGGGACCAAACCTACTTTGGGAGAGCTTGCTTGGCTTTGAGAATCCATTCATAGAAAGCAAAGGTGAACAAGAAAGCTCCAGCCTCCTCTCAGGAGGGACTCCCTCATTGTTGGATAATAATAGAATAAGCAGAGACTGCATTTCAGAGAGGAGGCAGATCCAGGACTCCACAAGGACCTCATAAAGAAGCTTACACAGTGCCCAACGAGAACATCTCCATCATCCCTGTTAAGGGGAGAAAAGTTCTTCTGGCAACTGGAGCTGTGAGTTTCCCTTTTGCCACATGTCTGCTCTAAGCCTGAACCCATTTTCCCCTGGACATCTTGGTTCTTCTCCAGACTCTAACGCCTAACTCTATAGACTTTCTCCACCAAATCCCACCAACCTCCTCTAAATACGTTCATGTTGCTTCTATGACTCCTCATCCTGGAAGCTCACTCTGCTGGTCCTCTCCTAGTGGAAATGAGCCCCCTACGATGCTGATTGGCTGATTCATCCCAGAACCTCCATTTTAAGGAAGTCATCCATGTCTTCATTCCTCTCTGGACTCTATTCCTGCCTCTAGATTTTCTTTACCATGCCCCTGGTAAGTGGAAAGCACTTTCTCTATTCCCTTCGTGCCTCCCATTTTCAGCTTCCTTTATGCATGGTCTTCCTTCACTAGAATGTAACCTCTCTGAGGGCAGGAATTTTCTTCTGCTTATATTTGTACATCCAGTGCTTGGCACAGAGATTAGTAACATAGTAAGTAATAAATGCTTATTGACTTATTGATTTGAACTTAAAAGAAAAAAATACTCTGTCTTAGGACCTTATTTCAGAATAGAACACTAATTAGTGTACTGATTAATTAATATACTAAATAATCAGTAATACCTTAGTGTGGATTAATTTAACAGAACATTTCCTCCATGGCTTTTGAGAGTAGGACACAATGGGAATGGAAATTTCTGTGGTTGAGAGAGGAAATTTTGCAACATTGGGCAATGCAGAGAGAACAGACTTAAGAAGGATTCTAGAGACTAGCCTCAGAGTGGTCAGTGGAACAATGGAATTGGGGATAGGGAAAAGGACACAGAAAAGGTGATGAGAAGAAGTCAAGGATAGATAATAAAATGATGCCTTTATTGCAATTTTTCCCTAAGGAGCAACCCTGAATATGGGGAGAATCCTTCTTTGTTTGAGGGCTGGCAATTTTGTTATTAGTAAAAGGTTGGCTAGTTGTGTGACCTTGGACAAGCCATTTAACTCTCATTGTCTAGTCCTTACCACTCTTCTGCCTTGGAACTAATACACGTTATTGATTCTAAGACAGAAGGTAAGGGTGTTTTTTCATATATATATATATATATATATATATATATATATATATATGTTTCGGCCATTTTTTCCCTTGAAGAGGCCAGTTTTTAAAATTCATCCCTTGTGACTTTCTTGGGAGTCCAGCCTTGGCCAACTATGCGTCTGTGCGTTGAATGCCACCAAGAATCATTTTGTTTTCTGCCTCCCCTTTATGAAATAATTCAGGGCAGCTCTGATGGTTTTTTCTTCTGTCCAAATTTGATTTATGGCTCCAATTATGGGCTCTCCTTCTCACTGTACAGATGCCAACAGATGTCTGTTGCAAGTCCACAATGCTGTTCTTCTAGCTGTTTGTACTTGGCATGGATCCCCATCCACAGATCAAAGGAGGGACCCTCTCTCCACATTCTGAGACATAACAGGCCCTCAGCAATCACCCTCAGGCTGGCTGTGGGTGGCTGGCTGAGTCCTATTGAGAGAGAGAGAGAGAGAGAGAGAGAGAGAGAGAGAGAGAGAGAGAGACACGGAGACAGAGACAGAGACAGACAGTGACAGAGTCAAAGAGAGACAGACAGACAGACAGAGGGAGAGAGGGAGAGAGAGAGGGAGAGACACAGAGAGACAGAGAGACAGAGAGAGAGAATGAGAGAGAGACAGATAGAGAGAGAGAGAGAGAATGAGAGACAGAGAGACAGAGAGAGACAGAGGCAGAGAGAGAAAGAGAAAATCTCTTTCCAAAAAGATCTCCCTCAAAGAGGAGAGACTCCTCCTGTTTCCCTCCCTGATACCCAGTTCACTTCAAACTAGATCTATGATTGCTTAGAGAGTGTCCTATTCAGATAGAAAAATTAACTCAGAGGCTCTTTTCAAGGCAAAGCCACAATTATATGCTTTAGTGTTAATTCCCAACTTTTTATTGAAATGGCTTCTCATTGAGATTTAATTCTTACTCTGCCTTTTTTTCCCCTTCATCTCACTCGCTCTCCTATCCTATCTCCCAAAAGAAGACTGATAGTTGGGGTAGCTAGGTGGTTCAGTGGATTGAGAGCCAGACCTAACAATGGGAGGTCCTGAGTTCAAATTTGACCCGACCCTGGGCAAGTCACTTAACCCTAATTGCCTAGCCCTTGCTGCTCTTCTGTCTTGAAATGGATACGTTAGAAGGTAAAGATTTAAGGGAGAGGGGGCAGCTGGGTAGTTCAGTGGATTGAGAGCCAGGCCTAGAGATGGGAGGTCCTAGGTTCAAATCTGGCCTCAGACACTTCCCAGCTGTATGACCCTGGGCAAGTCACTTGACCCCCATTGCCTACCCTTACCATTCTTTTGCCTTGGAGCCAATACACAGTATTGACTCTAAGATGGAAGGTAAGGGTTTTAAAAAAAAAATAATAATAATAATAAATAAAGATTTAAGAGAGACAGAGACAGAGAGAGAAACAAACAGAGAGAGAGAGAGAGAGAGAGAGAGAGAGAGAGAGAGAGAATCAGACACAGCTTTGGGCCCCCTAGATGGTATAGAAAGTCAATTCAGAATCTCATGCTCCATCAGCCACTAATTGGTTAAGGTAAAGGACTTGAGAGAGAAAATTGCCCTGAAGAGTAGAAGATGGGCAGTACAAAAAAAAAAGTGGGAATTCCTACTTCCTTTACCTTTCTATGTCCACATGAGAATATTTTGTTTGTCCATTCTTGTTCATTCATTTTTTTCTTTCCATTGCTCTTGTTATGGCTTAGCTTTGATTTGTCTTATTTCGTGAGTCTTTTCTGATTTCTTTGCATTCTCTGTATTTGTCAGTTTTAATTTCATTAGAGTATTCCATTATATGAATGTACCACAATTATTTAACAATTCCCCTATTGTTAGACAGTTAGGTTTTTCAAGGTTTGTTTTTTTCCCCCCATTCACAATTACATTTAATGCTGCTATGAAAATCTTTGACCAGCCCTTATTTTGTTAGGGTTTTTTAAATGACTCTTTCAGTCTACATTCCTGACAATGAACTTAAGGGATTGAAGGGTCATATTTTTTCTGTTTTCTTTAACTTTTAGAATTTTTGTCAAATTGCGCTCCAGAATTAAGTCTGCAATTCTACAAGCAATGAATGAGCATGCCTGGTTTTCCACTACTCTATTAGGGATTGGGTTTTAATTGCTTTAAAAAAATTTTTTTTAATTTTTCCTTCAATAAATACTATGAATGAGGTCTAAGGCAGAGGAGCAGTAAGGGCTAGGCAGTTGAGGTTAAGTGACTTGCACAGGGTCACACAGCTAGGAAGTATTTGAGGCCAGATTTGAATCTAAAATCTCCATATTCTAGGCTTGGCTCTCTAACCACTGAACCACCTAGCTGCCTTGTTTCATTGTTTTTTTTACTGTTTTTTTTTTCTTATTTGATGGCACACATTCTCTTCTACATAACAATTACAGGTTTCTAAATTAGAATTTAAACTCACTTTATATTATGTGTATTTCAGAGATTTGATGATGATGACAATGCATTTCATTTCTTTTAAGGATAATTAAATTCACTCTGGGGTAGGAGATAGAAGAGTGTTATAAAATTAGGTTGTTGAGAAAGAGAACATGATAATATTAAATACATAATCTAAGTCCCTCCCTAGAATTGACTATGGAGGGTGGTGTCTCTCTTCATATCTTTTACTATCACTTTTCTCCTACAAAGCCCCTATCTAAAGCTCACACAACTTCAGACTCCCTTCTAGTTTCTACCCTGAGGAAAAATTCTTTCATTTGCCCTGAAAAAAAAAAGGCTAGGTGGAGCAATGGATAGAACACTAAGCCTAGAAGAAGGAGGACCTGAGTTCAACTTGAGCTTCAGAAACTTATTATCTTGGTGATTCTGTGCAAGTCACTTAAACTCTGTCTGTTTCAGTTTATTTAACTATAAAATGGAGATAATAATAATATCTACTTTTCAAGGATGTATGGTTCAAATGAGATAATATTTATAAAGTACATGGCACATAGAAGGCATTTAATAAAATATCTGTTTCTTTCCTTTCTTCAGAAGAATGAAGGTTGCATCTGATCTATAAAAATGAAAGCCCTGACCTTATCAAAAAGAAATATTATTCTATAATCAAATATTCTAAATTTACAAGAAAACTATGGTCCAAATAGTCTAAATAAATTTTCAATGTTAAAAAAAAGAGAAATATTCTATTTCATTAGTGCTATAAGTGCCAGAGGTTCAGCTAGATGGTACAGTGCCTGGACTAGAGTCAAGAAGATTCATCTTCCTGAGTTCAAATCTGTCCTCAGATACTTACTAGTTATATGACCCTGGGCAAGTCACTTAACCCTAGTTTGCCTCAGTTTCCTCATCTGCCAAATGAGCTGGAGAAGGAAATGGCAAACTACTCCAGTATCTTTGCCAAGAAAACCCCAAATGAAGTCACAAAGAGTCAGACACAATTGGAAAAAAAAAAAAAGACTGAACAGCAACAATAAGGGATTCGTATTTGTCATTTGGGGAAGAACTTCCAGGCAATAATTTAGCATCGGTGTGCCAGCCTTCTAACTTGTCTCCATGTTCCCATTTCCAATCAGATATTTCTCCCTGAAGACAACAGAAAAAAGATCAATAGTAACAAGAATTCCTGATGGTTTCTCCAGGACTCTTGGAGAGGATAGATAGTTATCAACAAGAGAATGGGCCAAAACTGGATGTTTTCCCAACAGATGTGTACTGCTAGTTGGTGAAGTAGATAGAGTGTCAGGTTTGGAGTCAGAAAGAACTAAGTTCAAGTCTCACTTCAGATACTTATTAGCTATGGCAAGTTACTTAGCCTCTGTTTGCCTCAGTTTCCTTATCTACAAAATGAGGATAACAATAGCACCTAACTCCCAGAACTGTTATAAGGATCAAATGAGATAAAATTTTGTAAAGCCCTTAAGCATCGTCCCTGGCACATAGTTGACTCTATGAAATGCCTATTTCCTTTCCTTACCTACTAGAAGTTCAAGAGCCTAAATCAGGGATCTTCAACTATAGTCTGAGGACCAAATCTGGCTGGCCATCTGTTTTTGTGCAGCCCACCAACTAAGAATGGTTTTTATAGGAAAACCATTCTTAGCTAACTTTGTACAAAAACAGGCGGCAGCCTAGATTTGGCCCCAAGGCTGTAATTTGCCAACCCCTGGCCTGGATGAAATATAAAATGTTAATTAACAGTCTTACAAACTGCCTTTTGCTCCAATGAGATGTTTAAGTACCAGCCTTCTAAGAGAATGTAATAGTAGTACTACATCTTGTTTTAAATTAGTTTTTGTTTTTTTTTAAATGGTTTTGTGTCAAATGTGCATTTGTGAGCATTCTTTGTTCTGAATTCGCATTCTTCTTGACTTCTTTACATGTGTTGACATTGCCAGTCACCCTCTTCTCCTTGACATTTTTTTCTAAGTTCTTGTGACAGTGCTTCCTCTCCGTTTCCTCCTACCTGTCTGACCACTCCTTCTCAGTCTCTTCTTATAGATCTTCAATCAGGTCATGCTGTATAGTGGTCCTCTAAGATGCTGTCCTTGGTCCTGTTCTCTTATTTCTGTACTAACTTCACTTAGTGATCTCAGCAGCTCCTATGGATTCAACTCTCATCTCTATGAAGTGATTCTCAGATTTATTTTTCCACCTCCAATCTCTCTCCTTACCTTCAGTCTCATATCTCTAACTACCTATTGGACATCTTGAAGTGTATGTAAATATATATATATACATACATACACATATATATCTTATAGACATCTTAGGCTCAATATGTACAAAATTGAACTCATTATTTTTTCTAAAAAACCTTCCCCTTTTCTTAGTTTCTCTTCATGGAGAACATGCCACCATCTCCTTAGTTACCCAGGGTCACAACACTGTCATCCTTGGCTTCTCATACTCTCTCATACCCAATCATCTGCCAGGTTCTATTGATTATATCTTCAAAATATCTCTTATATATACACCCCTTTTTCCTCTGACATCACTACAAACCTTTACAGGGTCTCATCACCTCACCCTTGAACCAGATCAATAATTGCTTTCCTTGTCTCAACTCTCTTCCAGTCCATTTCTCTAATCACCCATCAAATAAATCACCTTAGGGTGTAAAATCTGATTATGTCATCCCATATTCAATCAACTTCAGTGACTACCTGCTGCCTCTAGGATAAAACATATGAACCATGAGTCCCAGAGTCCATTGGTATGAGACTCTCTCTTCATTTGTGGAGATTAATGCCCAGTACCTATGGAGTGAGAGTTGGGGCCAAGGCAAGCATAGGAAAACTCTTGTTTCTTTAATGCCTTAAAGACTCTAAAGTCATTTCAGACTTTCTGGTTCCCAGCTTTGAGAGGAAAAAATGGACAATGTGAACTCTACTTCAGGTTGTTGAAGGGAGGATAAGACTGGAAAGAAGCTGAAATGAGGAGCTTGCAGTTTCTGTCATGTCCTTATCGTCAGATCATTACACTTTAGATTTTGGGGAATTTCTCCTTGAGTAAGTTCTGGGACTCTCTCTTGGTTGAACTGAGTCATGTGAGATTGCTCCTTTTCTCTCTATTGTCTGGTATATAGTTTCCTATATGTTTTCTATGATTTCTGTTTTGCTATCAACTTGGATAAATCTGTTTCTTTGCTGTCTGTGCTGTATGTGTTCATTATAGAACAGGTATAGAACAAGTATTTGGTGAGCCTTAAATATAGAACATGGGGTCCTCTTTTCCCCATTAATGTCTAGCCATCAAAAGCTTAGCTTGAAATTTGGAACTATGCACAAAGGGCTTCAAAAGACTGCCTGCACTTTGACCCAGCCATACCACTGCTGGGTTTATACCCCAAAGAGATAATAAGGAAAAAGACTTGTACAAAAATATTAATAGCCACGTTCTTTATGGTGGCAAAAAATTGGGAAATGAGGGAATGTCCTTCAATTGGAGAATGGCTGAACAAATTGTGGTATCTGCTGGTGATGGAATACTATTGTGCTCAAAGGAATAATGAACTGGAGGAATTCCATGTGAACTGGAACAACCTCCAGGAAGTGATGCAGAGTGAAGGGAGCAGAACCAGGAGAACATTATACACAGAGATGTATACACTGTGGCACAATAGAATGTGATGGACTTCTTTACTAGCAGCAATGCAATGATCCAGGACAATTCTGAGGGACTTATGAGAAATAACACTATCCACATCCAGAGAAAGAACTGTGGGAGCAGAAATACAGAAGAAAAAACAACTGCTTGATTGCATGGGTTGATGGGGATATAATTGGGGATGTGGAAATAGGTCTTCATCAATGACACATGTAAAACCCAGTGGAATTGCACGTTGGCTCTGGGAGAAGGGGTAGGAGGAAGGGAGGGAAAGAAGATGAATTAAAGGAATTTTCACCAGATGTCAAAATGGGATGACAAATGAGCTAAATAAAGAAGGTGAGGAAAAAGAAGCCTAACTTTTATTAGAAGCTGGGCTCTCCCAGAACTAAACTTAGTTCACACCCCTTAGACAGACAAAAAATCAGCCAGATCCCCAAAGGGGTAGAGCAGAGGTGAAAGTGTTAACCAACTGCTCTGACTACCAGAGTACCTCCCCTCTGGTGATGGGTGGTACACATGACAGGTGGGGCTGAGGGCTTGCGTGTCAGGGTCCTGACTACTAAAAAGCCACTGGTACTAATTGCAGCTCCCTCTTTAGATTACAAATTTACATCACCATCTATCTGCACACTTAAAAGTCTGTACTGTCCTCACAACAACTTCATGAAGTATTATTATCCCCATCTTATTGATGGGGAATCTGGGGTACAAAGAAGTGACAACTAGTAAATGTTAAAAATAGGAATTGAGCCAGGTTTTCTTTACTCCGGATTCAATGCCTTCTCTGCTAAATTGCCTCTTGAAGAGGAAGGTGGTCAGGAGGAGAGGAGGTCACCAAAGGCAGAGATGTCTTCCCTTCTGTATATTTCTAGAGGTGCTCCATACATGCTAATAATGACTAACACAATACTTCCTTGTTCTGTTCCTCTAATTTGCTGTAGTTGACCCCAGGCATGGGGTGATGTTGGGAGAGGTTTGAGGTTGTTCAGTTGTTATCCTGACCGATTCTTCATAACTCTATGGACTACAACATTCCAGAGTTTTCTATCCTCCACTATCTCTCAAAGTCTGCCCAAATACATATTTATTGTTTCCATGACACTATCCATTCATCTCATCTAACATTCCCTTTTCTTTTTGCCTTCAATCTTTCCCATCATCAGGGTCTTTTCCACTGAGTCCTGTCTTCTGATTATGTGGCCAAAGTATTTAAGCTTTAGCTTCAGTATGACCTTCCAGGGAATAATCTGAATTAATTTCTTTAAGTATTGACTTGATATCTCTCCAAAGGAGAATCTCTAAAGGATTCTCGAAAGTCTTCTCCTGAACTGCCACTCAAAAGTCACTCTACCAACCATTTGAAAGCATCACTTCTGCAGCACTCAGCTTTCCTTACAGTCCAACTATCACAGCTATACATCACTACTGGAAAAACCATAGCTTTGACTGTATGGACCTTTATTGGGCAGGGTTATATCTCTGCTTTTTAGTACACTGTCCAGATTTGCCATAGCTCTCCTTTTTTTTTTAAGCCTTTACCTCCTGTCTTGGAGTCAATACTATTATTGGCTCCAGGGTAGAAGAGTGGTAAGGGTAGGCAATGGGGATTAAGTGACTTGCCCAGGGTCACCCACCTGGGAAGTGTCTGAGGCCAGATTTGAACCCAGGACCTCCCGTCTCTAGGCCTGCCCCCATAGCTCTCCTTCTAATGAGCAAATGTCTTTCAATCTCATAGCTGCAGTCACCATCTGCAGTGGTCTTTGAGCCCAAGTATATAAAATCTGACACTGTTTCCATTTCTTCATCCTCTGTTTGCCAGGAAGTTATAAGACCAGTCACCAAGATCTTGGTTGTTTCTTTTTTTTTTATGTTAAACTTCAAGTCAGATTTTACACTGTCGTCTTTCACCCTCATCAAGAGGTTTCTTAATTCTTCTTTGTTTTCTGGCATCAGGGTGGTATCATCTGAAAATTTGAAATTGTTGATATATATGTCTCTCAGCAACCTTAATTCTGACTTTGATTTGTCTAGCCTGAAATTTTGCATGATGTACTCTGCATATAAGTTAAATAAATAAGGTGACAATATTCATGCTTATATTCCTTTTCCAATCTATACAAAGCCCTTCCACTATGACAAGGCAGTGATTGATGCAGGGTATAGGAGAGGTACACACATGGACAGATCCAATAGAAGGAAGACTCAGAAAACAGTGCCACCCTTGACTTTTCCCTTTTGTGATCTTCTCTTCTAGAAGTATCACTTACCCAAGATCTGATCAGACTAAATTAAAACCCTCCTAACTCAGCTGCCCCTCACTGGTCATCTTCAACTCCTTTTCTCCATCATCTGAGCCCAATGTTCCATTTCACTTTTTTTTTTTTAAAAAATAGGGAAATCTGAGCAGAAGGAAAGTTGGGACCCGGAGAAAATCTCCACCAAGCCCGAGTGGTACTTGAATACTAGTTTCCAGATAGAACTACCCATGACTTCAGATTCTCTGCACTCCTCCTATCTCTGGACCTTCTCCACACTTTCAATATTGTCTTCATCCTGTTCCTGAGGACCTTGACACCTAGAATATAATGTGACTCTGGACCAGTGAAGAGAAAGAGGCTTTTGGTCTTCAAGCACTGAGAGATACCTGAACATGGCTAGTTCTTCCCAAGGAGAGCTTCTGTGTGTGAAATTTTTATATTTTGTAAAGGTCAGCCTATCATGGTAGGTAGAGGGCTGATCTTGGAGTCAAGAAGACCTGTGTTCAAGTCCTGACTCTGGAATATAATAGTTTTGTGAAACTATCAGTTACCAATGATCTATATAAATCTGCATCAAAGGAAGTTTCTATTCTAAGAATTCCCTATATTGATGGAATCATCAGTTCAGACATTCATTACTAATGAATGAAACTAACACATTTGCTTACTATCTCCTATATGGACTATACTGTAATGGAAAAAATACTAAAATACTAGGCTGGTATTCTCTTCAATAATCTGGGGCAATTCTGATGGACTTATGACAAAGAATGCTATCCACCTCCAGAGAAAGAGCTGTGGGAGGCAGATGCGGATCAAAGCACACCAGCTTTCACATCAGTGTTTTACGGTTTTATTTGGGGGTCTTGGGTTTTATCTGAGTATTCTCTTACAACAATGACCAATATGGAAGTGAATTTTGCCTGATAAGACATGTATTATCCAGATCAAATTGGGGCAGAGGGGAAGGGAAGGAGCGATCTTATCATTTCAGAAAATACATGTTGAAAATTATCACATGAAACTGGAATAATAAAATACCTTTGAATAAATAAAAAAGAATACTGAACTAGGAGAGAGGACCCCTGGGTCCAGTGCAAAGATGTGGAGAATGGAAATAGAGTGTCCTGTGTAAGGAGCAAAGATGCACACATACATATTTAAATACACATATGTAATGTATATGATGTTGTGTATTCTATATTTTTATACCTAGATTTAATTGATACATATCAACACAGTAAAAGGGAAAAGTGTGGATTCATTCATTAATAATGAAATAAACTAAGAGAACTGGACTGGTCTTCTTTCCCATCTCTTCCCTCTTGCAGCGTCCCTGTCCTCTGGAGAATTCAGGCTCTGTGGGGACTTATTTTTTAATTGAAAATTTTTATTTAATTAATTAATTTAGAATATTTTTCCATGGTTACATGATCCATGACCTTTCCCCCCCTCCAACCACATCCTCCCCTTCCCCCCTACCCCGTAGCCAACATGCAATTCCACTGGGTTTTACATGTATCATTGATCAAGACCTATTTCCATATTATTGATAATTGCACTAGGGTGATCGTTTACAGTCTACATCCTGTGGGGACTTTTTTTGAGGATGCAGAATGTTCTGATTTCTTAAGCACTCACCACAGCTTTAGAAGGATGCATCCAAGATGGCAGTCTGCCTTTTCAATTTCTGACATTTTGGCAACCTCAAGACACAAAACTAGAGCTGGGCTGGCACCCAATCATTGTTTCCACAAGGCTGGGGTTTCTTTTCTGTTCTTAATAGATGCCAGTGAATGTATTTATTGTCATTTGAAAGACCACCCAGTCCCATTGTTCCATTTAGCCAAGCCATATATATCCCTTAGCACATGCCTCATTCTTCCTACCTTTGGGCATTTGCTGCAGGTGCTGATATTGGGAGTGAGCTTCCTCCATCCTTTTGTCCTTCAAGTTCCACAGAGGAATGAAGCCTTCCCTAGCCACCATAGACTATTAAGCTTTCTCCTTCTCTGAATTCATATAACACTTTTATGTTACATGAATCTTATCATTATATATGATCTTATCCATGAGCAGAACTGGAATGAGGGGTAAGCAAAGTAGGCTACCTCCTAGGCTACAACACAGTAAAGGGGCATGATGAGATATCATTTTAATATCATTTGTGTAAATGTGCTTATTTTCCATGCTAGAAAATTCTTGTTTCCATGGCATGAAAGCATTTATTTTGTGATGTCAGTCAATTATATTTCCTTCAAAATTTCAAAATCTTCAATGGTAAAGGGAGAATTTTTCAAAACTTATTTAGAGTGCAAAAACACACCATGCTTTTGGTTATAAATGGTGCTTTATTGTTCATTCTCATATATATATATATATATAAGAGAGGGAGAAAAACATTATATATATAATATATAATGTATTTTATATATATGTATATATATAATGTTTTTCTCCCTCTCTTTTTTATCTCCTTTTCTTTGACCAAACATAGCCCCCTACCACATGCTCTAGTACACAGTAGCTGCCACTTGTGGACTTTAATTAAAATGCTAATTTCATTCAGTCTTCATTTTCATTCAATTTCCTCCTTTAAAAATATGCTGGATTTAAGTAAAAGAACTGGGTCTGCTGTTCCAGGAACCAGTTTTCCCCTCAGAATATGGCCCTAAAGAGATTTTTTTTTTTACAGGATTTCAGGGAAATATTCCCAGCCAGGACAATTTTGTCTCTAGGTCCTCATCCAGAGACCTTGGATGCCTAACAAACTGAAGGTCCCATGCCCTTTTATCATTGTTGTTATTTATAATGATGACGATATTTAGGTTTCATTATTATTTATTCAGTTGTTTCAGTCATGTCTGACTCTTTATGGCCCCATTTTGAAGGTTCCTTGGCAAAGATACTAGAATGGTTTGCCATTTCCTTCTCCAGTTCATTTTATAGATGAGGAATTGAAGCAAAGGGAGGAAAGTGACTTGCCCAGGGACACATAGCTAGTAAGTGTCTGAGGCTGGATTTGAACTCACAAGGATAAGTCTTTCTGATTCCAAGTCCAGATCTCTATTGTACCGCCTAACTGCCCCTAATATTTATATTTATTTAATGTAAATTTATATTTATTTTATTATATATCTGTGATCTAATCTATGTGAGCCCTCCTAACATTGCCACTGACTTAAGCCATCCATGCTTTCTCATCATGTATGACACTTGTCCATGTCTACCTATAAATATTCCCCATATTGTCTACTCAGTGGAATGGATCCTTTCCTTTAGGATCTTGACATTCTTCAGGTACCAGTAGAGCACACAGGCTGTCCATCAGTTATCCTCCCCTCTTATCACATGACTGTCCTTCTTGCCTTTCTAGTCATACATTTCTCTGACATAATTTTTCTTTTTTTTAGTTGAGTTTTCTTTTTTAAATTTAAAATTATTTATTTATTTCTTATATTATATTACCCAGGTCTCCCTCCCTGCCTTCCCTCTCTCCCTCCCCTCACACTAGAGAAGACATCATTTGACAAATAGATATATGTATATATAAAACACTTTCTTGCTTATTTCTATTTATTAGTTCTTCCCCTGGAGTGGATCCACACAAGTCATTCTTCAAGCAATATTTCTGTTCCTGTATATAATTTTCTCCTGGTTCTGTTCTTTTTACTCTTCATAACTTCATGTCTTTCTATATTTTTAAATTAACCTTTCTGTCATGTCTTATGGCACAGCAGTATTCCATCACAATTATATGCCACAACTTATTTAACCATTCCCCAATTGATGGGCATTCCTTCAATTTCTGGGGTGGGGGGGCTGGTTTGCCATCACAAAGATAACTGCTATAAATATTTTAGAACAAATAAGTTCTGCTCCTTTTTCCTTGATCACCTTAGTAAAGAAAATTTACAATGGTATTGCTGGGTCAGAAGGTATGCATGATTTTTTAACTTTTGGGGCATAATTCCATATTGTTCTCCAAAATGTTTAGAACAGTTCACAATTCCACCAACAATGTATTAGTATCCCCATTTTTCCACATCTCCTCCAACATTTCCATTTTGCCATCTTAATCAATCTGATAGGCCTGAGATGATATCTCACAGTTATTTGGATTTGCATTTCTCTAATCAATAATGAAAGAGCTTTTTTCTATATAGTATTGCTTAGCTTTGATTTCTTCATCTAAAAACTATCTGTTCATATCTCTTGAACATTTTATTATTGGGGAATGGCTTATATTCTCATAAATTTGATAATTTCTCTATATATTTTAGCTATGAGACCTCCTTCCAAGAAACTATCTGTTAAGAATATTTTTTCCCAATTTTCTGCTTTCCTTCTGCTAATGTGCCAAGATTATATCTTTTTTAATATTTCACCTTTACCATTTTTGTTGTTGTTGTTGGTAATATCCTTCAACTTGTTCACTCCCACTGTACAGCTTTCATTACTCTTTGGGTAGACAGTAATATTTATTCTTTAGTAGCTATTCTAGTATTTGCCACCATATAGTTTAATTAGAAGAATATTGGTTTTTAAAAAATGGTCCTTTTTTTTTCAATTTTTAAAAAGACAGACCATTATTTCAAAAAGAAATTTGAGGTCATCAAAAGAACTGTATAATTTCCCAAAGTCAATCTGGCCTCCTCTCCTCTTCCTCTTCAATGGTGAGTTCACTGTCTGTCTGTACTATGTACCCAAGATCTGTGTAGTAACATATCAGCTCTGTGACAGGCTGTCCACTCAAATGCATACTGGAATCTAGACCTTAAGGATTCTTTATCTTCATGATTTCTTGCCATATGAATAATAAGACTTAACTCTTTAAAGGGATTATTGATCTAATATGAAGGCTTTACAATATTCTAGGGTTTGAAATAATTGGCATGGTATCAGCAAAGAGGAACATCTAGAGAACTTCACTGTCTATAGGGAATTCCACTTACTTTGTGGTCTATCCTGAGCATCCTTCATGATACTGGAATGCCCTTTCAGTAAGCAGGTATCTCCCTGCTTTATGCTTGACTTGATATTAAAAACTGGAGAACTATCATACAAAGTAATTTCTCTCATTGCATTTTTCAAGGAATACTGTATGATTTTAACATATTAATTTTTTGTTGGAGCAGAGCCACTAAGGTAGTGATATTTTTCTCTACTAAATCAAATTTAGTTTAGACAAGGAATAATATAATACAGTGGGATCATAGATTCACTCCACCTTTCATTCAATTGTATGACTATAAAGATAAAGTCTCCTATGGAATATTATTTACAAAACAGCATTTGTTTTCTTCTGAGATTTTAATGAAGCGTGTTTATTGTGTGCGGAGATTATTGTGGAGATTATTCTAATAATGATTTTGCACAAATGGAAAAGTAGGCACATGGGTCTTTCCTTGATTGTCTTTGTGGGGGGATTCAATAAGATCTAAGATTTTTT
>NC_058131.1:95332447-95355572 GCF_016433145.1 Gracilinanus agilis
AAAGAAAGAAAGAAAGAAAGAAAGAAAGAAAGAAAGAAAGAAAGAAAGAAAGAAAGAAAGAAAGAAAGAAAGAAAGAAAGAAAGAAGGAAGGAAAGGAGGAAAGAAAGAAAGAAAGAAGGAAAGGAGGAAAGAAAGAAGGAAAGGAGGAAAGAAAGAAGGAAAGGAGGAAAGAAAGAAGGAAGGAAAGAAAGAAGATGGATAGAGTGATGGATAGAGTGATGGATAGACAGATGGATAGATGGATGGATAGTTAGGAGAGACAGCATTTATAAATATTTACTGTGTGTCAGACATTTGCTAAGTGTTGGGAATATAAATAAAAGCACACTAGATAATCCCTGTTGTCAAAGATCCTACTTTCTAATGAGAAGGCAATGGATAGAGGAGACACAGAAAGGTGACAAGGTATGATATAATATTTGTGAAGTACCAGGCACATAGAAGACATTTAATAAATGTTGTTTCCTTCAGAAGAAGAAGAAGGAAAATTGTATCTGATCTATAAAAATAAAACCCCTGACCCATTCAAAGAGGATTCTGTTCCAACAGGGATATAAATGGAGGCAGCTAGGTGGTGCAGTGGGCAGAGTGCTGGGGCTAGAGTTAAGAAGATGATTCTTCCTGAGTTCAAGTCCAGCCTCAGAAATTTGTGACCCTGGGCAATTTGTTTTAACCTGTTTGCCCCAGTTCCCTCATCTGTAAAATGAGCTGGAGGAGGAAACTGCAAACCACTTCAGTATCTCTGCCAAGAAAACTCCAAATAGGGTCATGAAGAGTCGGACACAACTGAAAAATGCCTGAACAACAACCAGAATTTGTACTAACGGGCTTGTCCTCTCCTATAATATTTCCCAAAACTTAAAAAAAAAATTCCTACCTTCTTTCTTAGAATCGATATCAAGTGTCTATTCCAAGGCAAAAGAGCAATAAGGGCTAGGCAATTGCAGTTAAGTGACTTGCACAGGGCCACACAGCTAAGAAGTGTCTGAAGTCATATTTGAACCCAGGACCTCCCATCTCTAGGCCTGGCTATCTATCTACTGAGCCTCTTCACCGCTCCTTTCCCAAAACTTTTGCTAAAAATGTAGATTTCTCTGGGTATGTTCAAGCCTATCATCTCTGATCCTGGGAATCTGGTGGAAACCCACCTGGTAGATCTCTTAAGTTCAAGAGTTCTGAGTTTTAGGAGGACTAAAGTCTATAGGGTATCCACACTAAGTCCTCCCAACAATATAGTAAATCCTTTGGAACAAGGGATACCAGGCTGTGGATGGAGGTGTGAATTGGCCCATCTCAGAAAAGGAGCTGGTCAAAGTTTTCATGTAAATCAGCAGTGAGATAAAGCCCAGGAATGGCCATTACATGTACAGCCTGGATGAGGAAACCTAGTCTAAAAATAAAATAGATAGAGGCTTGCTTTAGTTTATACAATCAACTTATTACTAAAAAAAATTTGTGTCGAGATAATGTTTAAAATAAGTTCTATTTTAAATGCACAAAGGGAAATTCTTTAACTTTATTCTACTTATGAGGTCTTTTGCAAAGTGAATAATAACTCCCAAATATATTTGTTTCATAAGTGAAGATGGTTATATGGGGGTATATGCTTAAGTTGGGGTTCCACTGAAACAAGACTTTGCTTCTTTACTCATCCCTCCCTTGTTTTCCAGCTCATTCCCTTTACATGGTGGAACCAGAGCAAATGCAGCAGCCCAAAGGAGCCCGAATGTCTTTCATCCCTGGGAAGATAGGAGAAGATAAGGACAATTTTGCCCTTTGCTGAGTGCAAGGACAGAGCTGAGTCATCTCGGGTGAGTCACCACCTTTTTGTTTGGATTACTGATGCTCTTTGAGGAGGAAAATCAGTCAGGCAGTCTCTAGAAAGGAGCTGAACTAACATTATTGTCTCTCACTGGCACATGTGCATGTATGCATGGAGAAAGGGGAAAAGCATTGATGGAGCACCTACTGTGTGCTAGACCCTGGGTTTAGCACTTTTACAAATATCTCATTAGGTACTTGCACCAACCCTGAGAGGAAGTGCTATTTAGACTTATTTTACAGATGAGGAAACTAAGTAAGGCAGAGGTGAAATGACTTGTCCAAGGTGAGTGTCTGAGGATGAATTTAAGTTCATACCTTCCTGACTCCAGACCCAAAGCTCTATCCACTGAACTACCTATCTGCATCTAATCCATACTCATGTTTATGGGAGTGGGTATGTCAGTCTGTGTGTGTGTATGTGAGTGGGATTACCAACCATCTGCAAAATCCACCTGTCTTTGGGATAAACATGTCCCCAGGTCCAGAGTGAGAGCAGTAGTGTAGTAGTAGTAGAGGTAGTGAGGCAGTGTGTCTTCACCTACCTCGGTAATTTCCAGACTCATAATTTCATCAGTGTGCAAATACTTTCTCCTGATAGACAGCAAGCCCTTCTTAGAAGAACCATCTTCAGGAGTTGTCATAGCCAAGAAAATTCACTGGGACCACAACCTTCTGCTGATGAGCTTTTTCCACTGAGCATAGCTGTGGAACGGTCCTCTGTGTCTTTTATGCATTGTTCACTTAATGTTGGACCCATATGCAAAGGTTTTCCATCTTTGTAGGACTGGCAGGAGTTCTTCTTCCACTGCTATAACCTTTCTCAAACCGTATAGATGTCTTCCATGCCATGATGAAGCATCAGAGGAGGTCTTAGTGGAGTCAGGACTGATAGAATAACTTCCCAAGAACGGCCCCTTGTGTAAAAATTAAAATTAATATAACTTTAAATATTACATTTTTATAAGATTTACTAATAATCACTAGAAGTAAAGGAATAAATAAGTAACAAAATAAAACCACATGCCCATGGCTAATCTACCTGTTCAAATAGCCCACGTTCCCTGATGCAAGCTGCCATAGGAAGAAAAGAGCAGACGGCTAACCCTGGAAATCCACCAAATTTATTCCCTGTCTGCGTCAGTACGTAACAACAGGAAGTCAGTGGGCTCCTGGGGAATGTAGTTTTAAAGGTACAAAATTTCCAATAACACATTTAGCTGTCCTGTGCATTAGATTACTCAACTCTTAAAAAAAGGGGTTGGGAGCAATGAGGTGACTAAGTGGATAGAAAGCCCTACCTAAAGGTGGGAGATCCTAGATTCAAATCCGACCTCTGATGCTTCCTAGCCCTGTAACCTTGGACAAGTCACTTAATCCCACTTGCCTAACCCTTGCCCTTCTGCTTTAGAACCAGTACTTAGTATTGATTCTAAGACAAAACGTATGGGTTTAGAAAATGAGTTAATTAGCTAAATAAAAGGATTAGACTAAGATGGCCTCTAAATTCCTTTGTGGTAAAGCTATGATTTTATAAAATTTTTATATTTGCACAGCTCTCTATACACCTGCTTCAAATGCCCTTTGTATGTTGTCTTCTCCTTTTAAAATGTAAGTTCCTAGAGGTCAGGGACTATCGTTTTTTAAAAATTATATCTGTATCTCTGTACCTAGTACAGTGCCTTGCAAACAGTAAGTGTTTAATAAATAAATACTATTTCCTTTCTTCCCTTGTTCTTTTCTTTTTTCTTCTCTCTCTTTCTTTCCTTTTCTTCTACTCCTTCCTTCCTTGATTTCTTTCTTTTTCTTTTTCTTTCTTTCTTTCTTTCTTTCTTTCTTTCTTTCTTTCTTTCTTTCTTTCTTTCTTTCTTTCTTTCTTTCTCTCTCTCTCTCTCTCTCTCTCTCTCTCTTTCTTTCTTTCTTTCTTTCTTCCTTCTTTTATTCTTTGTTTTTTAAAAATCTACATCTTTTACTTTTATATCACACTCATTTCCAGATATATTGAGGTAGAGTAGTATGGGGGAAGTATTTGGATGTATCCTCATTCTTCCCTCACATATCCAATCAGTTGCCAGATTTTGTCACTGTCTCCATCATGTCTCTCCCAGCTGACTTCTTCCTTTTCTCCACTCACAGATATCTCCTTTATCTTTCCACTGGACTTTGATGACACTGGAAGAGAGCGTGAGGCGGATGACTTTGCACTACTCTGCATCACTTAAATCCAATTTACTCGTGAGTCAAAAGATATCATCCGATGATGTCATTTTGGTCCTCTTCGAATACAAAGGACAAACAACAACCAACTATATATATATATATGTATATATACATATATACATATATATATCTTTACACACACATACACATTTATTCACATCTATACATGCTTATACATATATTTGTGTATTGTATGTATGTATATGTGGCTGTACTTTAAATTTCTACTGCATATTTATCTATATATGTACTGTCTTCCCCCACAGATAGGAAGATCTTTGAGAATAGGGATTCTTTTATTCTTTGTACTTGTATCCCAAGTTCCTAGTACATAGTATGTGCTTAATAATTTATTGGGTGATTGATTGGCATAAAGTTAGAGAATCTGAGCTCAAATCCCAGTTCTGTCATTCCTTATGTGCCATTGGGCAAGTCACTTAACCTTTCTTGGCCTCACTTTCCTCATCTATAAAATGGGAGGATTGGCCTGGATGACCTCCAACATCCCTTCCAGCTCTAAATATCCAATGGTCCTCCCATCCCACTCCACCCCTACTCAAAAAGCTATCTTTTGTAACACAAAATGAAAAAAAAATGAGGTGGGGGAGCAATTTTATATTTTTCATATCACCTTCATACCATGCCATTATTTTTTTTGATAATAATAATGATTATAATTAATAATAGTAATCTCTTCCTTCCCCAGACTTTCCATTCCTTTCACACTTGATTTTTCATGGGAATCAGAGGGTGGCTGAAAGAATTCTTCTTGGAACCAATAACTGTTCATCTCTACTGCTGGGAAAGAGAAGAAAAAAAAGGAAATGCAGGCTTTGGGTTTGAGGTTTGTTTGTTTGTTTTGTTTCTTACACAACAGCAGGAGGGATTGAGGTTGGGCATTCGTTCCTTTAGCTAAATGATGCGTTGAGCATGGGGAGGAGGAGGGTGTGCCAGACAGGATACAGGGAAGAGAATTTTCCATTTGGGCAAAATCAATACCTGTTTGCTTTATGAAGTGACTTTTGCAAAGTCTCAACAAACTTGTGCTTCCCCTCTGGCACTGAACCCAAGAAAAGCTGACAGAGGAGAGAGCTCCCCATTGCAGGAAGAGATATTCCCATCAGCTTTTGCTATCTTCTGTGTGTGTGTGTGTGTGTGTGTGTGTGTGTGTGTGTGTGTGTGAATGAGTGTGCAAGGGACTGGTGCAAAGGTAAGTTCAAAGCCAAGCAGAGTGAATATTCTGCTGGGCTGGGAAGAGGAGGACAATGTCAAAATGAATAAAATACTTATTGAGCTTGTGATTGCATCACCCGCCCCATGCTAGGCACCAGGAGGGACGGAGAAAATGCCTTGCCCGTAGTGCTTGCTCAGAAGGACTGCAAGGGCTTCCTAGGGAGGTGAAGGTCAGCTATAAAATGATCAGGAAACATACAGTTTTGTGTGTCCTAGTCCCCTTCATTGCTCTGATGAAGCCTATGGACCCCTTCTCAGGATACACTGGGGTTTGTTTGTTTGTTTGTTTTATTTTTTTTTAGTTGTTTAAAATCTTTACCTTCTGTCATAGGATCAATGCTGGGTATTGGTTCCAAGACAGAAGAGCAGTAAGGGCTGGGCAATGGGGGTCACACAGCTAGGAAGTGTTTAAGGTAAGATTTGAACCCAGAATCTCCTGTCTCTGGGCCTGATTCTTCACTGAGCCACCTAGATGCCTCTGAATACACTGCTTTTTAAAGTCATAAAATAAAACGCCCATTATTACAAAAGAAACCAATTATATTGAATTAGTTATCAAAAAAATTTTTTAAACAACTTTGTGGGAGGCAGCTAGGTGGCTCAGTGGATTGAGAGCCAGTCCTAGACACAGAAAGTCCAAGGTTCAAATCTGGCCTCAGACACTTCCCAGCTGTGTGACCCTGGGCAAGTCACTTGACCCCCATTGCCCACCCTTACCACTCTTCCACCGGGGAGCCAATACACAGTTAAGGGTTTGAGAAAAAAAAAAGTAAATGACCTTCCACTCCACTAGTGAGGAAGGACAGGGAAGAGGGCTCAGAATGGCCTTCTCACTCCAGATGGGACAAAACTGGGCTCGATCTTTAAGAACATCTAGATTTTAATCTTAGCTCTGCCCCTTACTTGCTGTGTGACCTTGGATAATCTGATTTCCATCTCTGGACATGCTCACCTGTCAAATGAGTGAGATGTACTAGACAATTCTTCTAAGTTTTCTTCTAAATTTATAACTGTGATTCTGAGCTCAAGAATTCTATAATTCTTTTTCATTGTCATGTGTCCTGGTGAAGTAAAGAAAAGGATGAGATCAGAACTATTGCTACCCATCTTCTCATTCTATTGTTCTTGTTTAGTCATTCAGTTGTATCTGTTGTCTTGGCAAAGATACTGGAGTCAGGGCAACTAGGTGGCACAGTGGATTGAGAGCCAGGCCTGGAGGCTGGAGGTCCTGGGTTCAAATTTGACCTCAGACACTTCCTGCCTATGTGACCCTGGGTAAATTACTTAATCCCAATTTCTTAGCCCTTACTGCCCTTTTGCCTTGGAACAGACACTTAGTATTAATTCCAAGACAGAAGGTTTTAAAAAAAGATACTGGAGTTGTTTACATTTCCTTCTCCAATTTGTGCCCATTTTATAGATGAGGAACCGAGACAAATAGGGGTTAAGTAACTTGCCCAGGATCACACAGTTAGTAAGTTGACTGAAGCTAGATTTGAACCCAGATATTCCTGAATCCAGACCCAGTGCTCTATCCACTGCACCATCTGGTTTTCCCCCATTCAACATTTGTAGAAACTGAAACTCAGAAATTAAATTAATTTCCCAAGATTACACAGAGGCAGAGTATTTCAGCTATTTTAGGATCATTTCCAAAATTTTATCCTTCTTCACAAGAACCTGAACTTTCCCCCCACCTGGGTAGCACTCTTTGTCTCTCTCAAATAAACTCTCCCAGCCACCCCAGGCAAGGGACCCTACTCCCTGGAGAAAACAGCTGGAACCCAATAACACAGCAGCAGACAAGGCATCCAAAGTAAGCAAACTGGAGCAAAGAGAGTGGGCTTCTGCCAGCAATAACGGGGAGAAAGAGATCAGGGCAGCCTGGGGGCAGGAGAAGGGGGGAGCATAACAGGCCTGGGGTTGGCAAAGCTGTCCTAATGTGGAAATAGCAGTAACTGAAGAATGGAAATAGAAACCCTGGGCAGAAAACTCTCAAAGGAACAGGAATTAGGGGAGGGCAATTTGGGAAGACCACATTTCATGAGGCATCTAAATCATTCTCACTCCATTCCTGGCTCTGCTCCTCACTCTATGGACTTCTCCACTGCCTTGCTCCTCACCTCCAAACTCATCATCCCATTGAAACTTTCCTCTCCTAAGTGACAGGTGATCTCTTATTTGCCCAATGCTATGGCTTTTTCTCACTCTTCTTCCTTCTTGACCTCTCTGAAACATTTGAGACTTTCCTCCACCCTCTCCTCCTGGATACTCTTCACCTATCTAGGTCTTTATGACACTTCCTCCTGGTACTTCTATCCGTTGGACACTCCTGAGTTTCTTTTGCTGATTTTTCATCTGAGTCACATCCACTAACCATGAACATCCTCTAGGATTCTGCTCTGATCCCTTTTCTCTTTTCTACCTCTATTATCTTGGATACTAATCTTATTAGCTCCTTTGACTTCAATTCTCGTCCCTTTGCAGATAATTTTCCAATTAATATGTACATCCCTCTCCAGAACTACATGTAATTGGGCATCTCCATTTGCCTGGTGGACATCTCTAAAATGGGCATCTCAGACTCAACATGTTCAAAAGAGAACTCATCTTTCCCTCTCCAAAACCTCCACCCTTCCAAACTTCCCAATTAATGTCAAGGGGACCACCATTCTCCCTTTTCCCTAGCTTACCACCCCAGGGTCATCCTTACCTCACTCATACTAAATTACAACAATAACAACAACAATAATAATAATTAGCATTGATATTTCACTTTAAGGTTTGCAAAGCATGCTTTCTACGTGTCATCTCATTTGATCCTCTCCATAACCCCATGAGGTGGGCTGAGGAAGGATAAGCGACTTTCCCAGGGGAGACAGGAATCAAACTGATGTTTGCTTGACCCCAAGTCCATCACTCTACTGGCTAGACCCCAGATGCCAAATCTTGCCATTTCTTCACCCTTCACAAGATCTTTCCATCTTCATCCCCTTGTCTCTCATATAGCCGCAACTCTAACTTGGGTCCTCATCCCCTTTTCCCTGGACAAGTGTCTGAAAGAGCAATGATGCTCTCTCATAGATATGGGGAAGTTAGGAGGAAGGGTGGTATTAGCCCTCTGTGTGGAGTGGGAACTTCAGGGAGGGGTCTTGACATAGTGAGATGCACCCCCTTTAATCACTCAAATAATCAGAGAGACCAATAAAAGATGAAGAGAGACAGTGGCTTTATTGCTTTTGTGCAATGGATGAGGACATTTCTCTCAAGTCAGAGACCCAAAGATACAAATGAATTCCCTGATTTATAAGAAATCAACCCAATGCCCTCTACCTGTGCATAAGAGGACCCATTAAAAGGCTGGAAAGGGGAAGGGTAAAGGGAGAGGAAAGCTGTATCTAATTAAGTCAATCAAACTTACCCTCTACAGGGATTTTGATCTTAAAATACATTGAGAATAATACATTGATTTTCACTCCATACACCTCTAATTGGTCTTCCTGCTCAAGTGAATCCTCACTCCAATCCATCCTTCACTCAGCAACCAAGGTGACTTTCCTAAAGGGTAGATTTGAACATATCTTCTCCCTACTCAGTGAATTCCAGGGGCTCCCTTTTACCTCCAGGGTCAAATAGAAATCCTTTCTTTGACATTTAAAGCCCTTCATAATCCAATCCCCTTCCTGCCCTTCTAATCTCCTGACTCTGTTTTCTGAACTGTAAAATGAGGCTAATACTAGGGTCCAGTTCCCAAGGTTGAAATGAGGATCAATTGAGATATTAATAAAGTGTTTAGGGCAGTGCCTGACACCTGACAAACACTAAGTAAATTCTAGCTATTATGCTATCATTATTACTCTTCCCGCACTTTTTTTCCCTTCCACTCACTCTCTGATTCAACCTTACTGATCCACTTGTCATTCCTCCAACATGACCCTCCTTCCTTCATCTGTCAGTCTCTGGGTCTTTGCATTGGCTGACCTCTTGCTCTCTCAACTGAAGATTCATGTGGAGATGAATGTCTTCCCTGGGATACTCTCACCCTCTGGTTTATCTCAAGACTTGGTTTGGAGCCCACATTCTGAAGAAAGGCTTCCTCATTGCCCCAACTGCTAATTTCCTCCCTTTCAGATAATACCACTCTTTGTACATCATCTATGCACATGGTTATTTGCAGATTACCTTCCCGCTACACTGGAAGCTTCTTAAAGGCAATGATTGACTCTGCTTTTCTTTGTATCTCCAACACTTAGCATAGTTCCTGGAACATACTGATCCCGCAGTAAATACTTGTTGATTGACTGACTAAAATGAGAATAATAATATGACCCTTTGCTACCCCAAGAATATTGTTTAAATTCCCCATGGCAGTATCATATGAGATAATGAATTCACATAAAAGTAGCCAAATGATTTAAGTGCTGCATGGAGTTCTTTGGCTAGGTTGACTTGAGGGTTACATAGAAGACATGAAAGATGTGCCAACAAATGGGATGGACTCATCATGTGGTAGCAAAGAACGAGAGACAAAATATGGATAGCCCAAGGAACCATCTGAGTCTAATGGTAAATAGTATTTTATATTGCTCTAAGATTTGCCAAGTACTTTACAAATATTATCTTATTTTACCCCCATAACAACTCTGGAAGGTAGATGCTATTATTAGCCCCATTTTAAAGATGAAAATAAGGAGGCATACAGAGATTTGTCTTGCCCAGAGTCACACAACTAGTAAATGTTTGAGGCCAAATTTGTACTTGGGTCTTCCTGAATCCAAATTCATTGTTCTATCTATTGCATGTTAACATCCCTAAGATATTAAAAGATCTAGCCTTCTTCTATGTGTTGGGTGGAACTTCTTTGGAGGATCTGTGGACAGAAATGAATAAGAATCCCACAGGATAAGAAGCTGTGAATGGGTCATTTTCTACACTCATGGAATCCTTCAAAACACACACACACACACACACACACACACACACACACACACACACACANGGAATCCTTCCACACACACACACACACACACACACACACACACACACACACACACACGATAATATCACATTTGTTTTTGTGAAAAGAGTAAGAATGCAATTCCTGTACTCAATGAACTGACAGCATCCTGGGGAGTTAGGGGAGAACAATACATGTGCCTTCTAAGAAAATTTAAGGAGGGAGATAATGCTTTCAATTGGGGAAATCAGGAAAGTGGACTTTTGATCCCCCTGTCTCCTCTCTCCCACCTTTATTTTGTTGTTGTTGAGTTATTTCAGTTGTGTCTGACTCTTTGTGACCCCATTTGAAGTTTTCTTGGCAAAAAATTTCCTTCTCCAGCTCATTTTACAGATGAGGAAACTGAGGTAATCAGAATTAAATATTTTCCCCAGAATCACACAGCTATTAAGATTCTGAGGCCAGATTTGAACCTAGAAAGATAAGTCTTCCTGACTCTATCCACTGCGCCACCTAACCGCCCCTGCTACCTCTATATCATGGAATGTTTAGTCTCTAGTCTTGAAGGCAGAGAAAAAAAATCCATCAGGGAGAGATGAGAAGTGTTACAGTTCAGTCATAGGAAACAGTTTGTGAAAATACATAGAGGAATTGCCTTGTGGAGCTCAGGAAACCTTAGCTTAGTCTGGCTTGGAACATAGGGGAAATGAAGGAGAGTGCAATAATTTTGGAAAGGCAGGCAACAGCCAGATTTTGGTGCATATCTAATGCAAAGCTAAATAGTTTGTACTTTATCCTATAGGTCATAAATGGGAAACCACTGAACATTTTTTAACAGAAAGGCCCAATTCACAGAAAGGCTATTTTGACAGTTATTCTGAAGGATGAACTGTTGAAGGGAAGGACTGGAGGTAGGAAGAGCTATTAGGATGCTATTACAATAGTCCAGAAGAGAGATGACGAGGGACTGAATTATGGTTGTGTGAGTGGAGAATTGGGTTCACATGAAAGAAATATTGTTGAAATAAGATCAATAGCCCCACTATGGTTTTTCACTGTTTTATATTTGTTAGTTTTGTCTCCTCAATTAGACTATGAGCTCTTTGAGGGCAAGGACCCTGGGCAGGGTACCAGGCAGGGCACAGAGTAGGTGATCAGGAAATTGTTGTTTGTCCTTTGTCTTCAGAGAAGACCAATGACATCATGGAGTGATGTCTTGACTTGACCATGAATTGGATTTAAGTGAAGCAGAATTGCACAGTGTTGTTGGCCTCACTCCCTCTACCAAGGTCATCCAAGACCAGAAGCAAGACAAAAGTCAGAACAACTGGTGATGGCTCAGGATGCAGTGGATGATGACCTTGGCTTTGTCCATGTCTAAACAAGTTCTAAGTAGTCCAGAGTGCCTGCTTCAGCTGCCTTTACAACCATTGGGAAAAATTGTTCTCATCTGCCCATTCTACCAGGGAAAGTTTTCCAAAATCTAAGGTAGACACCCCACCTTTCAATTCACCAATGAATTTGAGGCATGCCAGTGACCCTCAGCCTGGTTTAGTCCATCTGCCAAGTTGGTTTACTGGGCTGTGGCCACTGTGTATGCTATAGCTTCTTGGAGCCACAAATGAGGGTTGAGTACTAGGTGGACACCAAAGGTGGGTGAGCAACCCTGAAAAGGGCTCTGCAAACCCTCACACCAGAGGCTAGGAAAGTTCCCCCCCCCCAGATCATAATAACATTCCTAGGCTCCCAGAGTCTGTTTTGCTTCATATTCTGAGGCGGGGCTTTTCTCTGCACAAAATGTACCCAAGACCTCTTCTCCATTTGCACTTAACTAAGACCAGATCTTCCCAGAGGAGTGGTCCCACTTCATTCAAGACTTTCTCATGGGGGAAGAATTGTGGGGTAGTGGGATGAGCACTGACTTTTGAATCAGTGGATTTGGTTTTGAGTACCAGATCCGCCACTAATGAGCTCTGTGGCTTTATGAACGTCATTTTATCTCTCTCCATCTCAGTTTCCCCATCTGCCAAATGAGGTGATTGGACTGGATCATCTCCAAGCTCCCTTCCATGAATTCTATGCCCTGAATCAACATTTCCCAAATTAATTTGACCATGGGACTCTGGGGTTTGAAAGATACTGATGGAATCATAAATGTTAGGTTGCATGTTAGCAGGGGGTAAAGAATGCCCCAGGGATAATAGAAGATGGAAGAAATTTTAGAGCAGAACAGAGGAAATCAAGCTTATTTTCATACCAAAAATTTGTCACACATAATAAATCCTTTTAATACAGATGTAATTTCATATTTAATATTTTAGAAGTAAAAACATCATTAGCATCAAAATAAATATTTATCACAATATGTATGACAGATGAAGAAACTGAGACAGGGAATATAGCTAGGTGGCTCAGTAGATTGAGAGCCAGGCCTAGAGACATGAAGTCCTGGGTTCAAATATGGCCCTAGATATTGCCTACCTGTGTGGCCCTAGGCAAATCGCTTAGCCCTCATTACCTAGTCCTTACTGCTCTTCTGCCTTGGAACCAATGCAGAATATTTGATTTCTAAGTCAGAAGGTAAGAGAAAAGAAAGAAAGAAAGAAAGAAAGAAAGAAAGAAAGAAAGAAAGAAAGAAAGAAAGGAGGGAGGGAAGGCCAGAGGAAGGGAGGAAAGGAGGAGGGAGGGAGGGAGGGAGAAAGAAACTAAGACAACACAGCCTGGCATGAATGAATGAAACAGTATTTATCACAAATAGTGTTTCTTTCATTCATTCATCCACCCATCCATTCACGAAGAATTTAGGCGACTTGACCAAAGTAATAAAACAAATTAAAAGCCAGTACCAAGATTAGAAGCTAATCTCTTGTTACCCAGTCCCATGAATCAGACTGACCCTCCACATTCTTTCCTTCTCTTTGTACTGGTTTGTCAGAGTCTGCCTTCTTCTGGGGCAAATATTTCACCAGAAACAGCTTAGGATCAGTCATTTAGAATTGGAAGAGATCTTAGAGTTCACCAAATACAACAGCATCATTTTATTTATTTTCTTTTTAATTTTATACTTTTCAAAAATTTTTATTTTTTTCTAATTATATGTAAAAACAAATTTAACACTTTTTTTAAATTTTGAGTTCCAAATCTCTCCCTCCTCCCCCTTCATTGAGAAGGAAAGCAATATGACATCAGATTAGGCAAAACATATTTCCATATTAGTCACAACACCATCATTTTACATGAGAGAACTAAGGGCAGTTTGGACTGTTGAAGTAACTTTTCCAAGGTCACACATTTAGTAAGTGATAGAATCAGAATTGGAACCCATGTCCTCGGACTCTAGATACAGCAATCTTTCCCATAGTTTGAAGTTTTGGAAAACACAAAAGAAATAAATGCATGCCAGTTAGGAAGATCTTATACTGGTCAGAGAAATAGGTCATTGGGCAAGATGTCCAGAAACTCAGTCTTCTTCCCAGCTCTCCCTCCCCAACTCTCTCTCTACCAAGAAACTTTTGTTGTATACGCCTGCTCCAGTCAGATTGCTCCCTGACCTTGACTGGGATGCTCTCTGGGAAGAAAGGAAGAAAATAAGTGTTGTTATGAATATAAAAGGGTCCAATGGAGATGTATAGATGTACAATGATGTTGATGTATCTATCTGTACTCTCCTCAGCTGCAGCTGATGGGAGGAACACCTACTCTGATCACCCTTGACTGCTGCTATAAGTTATCCCTTTCTCTCTAATAGCTGTCCAGTAAGGACCCTCGAGAGGTTAGATAGATGGGTAACCTTTCTAGGTCCAACCTGGGGTTGGTAAATTAATATTGGGCTATTGATTTGCCTTGGATAATGTTCAGGATCTGACTGCGTTTGACTCCCTTCCCAAGAGCCATGATATAAAGACCACTCAGGAAGGTACTTGCTGAACACTCTTTATCTATAAACAGGGAAAGGGTAACAAGATCAAGGATTGGGGATTGGTAGATTGATATCAATAAATTGATCTATTATCTATAAACTAGTTGACAATCAGGACTGGAGGCTATTAATCTGGTGGAAGCTGGAGATTTACTCATTCCCTCTATCTCTGGCCAGACCTGGCCACAGCCAAGTCAGAGAATAGGGAAGGCTATTGATGCAGATGTATTGACGGTCTTATTCTCTCAGCTTTCTCACTACCAATGTTGGTGATTCACTAGCTCTCACAGTCTATCAGGAAATATTCAGATTTATTCCTACCCTCTTCTTCTTAGACCTCCCTGCCACCCTTCAACCTCCCACTCAGTCCAGAGACTTCCTAGTCCAGAGACCTCCAGAGAGACTTCCCTCAAAGTGGCTCTCAGGGGTATTTATACCGTGGGGCCAACTGACATTTGCCCCTGGCTCACGGCACCTGGGAACATTCCGAGTCTCTCAACTGCCATCCCTGTCAGTCAAGGTGGCATCCATCACTTCCCAGATTATGAATATAACAGTATTAAGTATCAACTCTATACCAGAAATTGGGTTAAATGACATAAAATTTATCTCGTTTTAAAAAAATTAATTTTTGCACAATTACAATGTTTTATTTTTCCCATTTCCATATAAAAACAATTTTTGGCATTTGTTTTCTGACATTTTGAATTCCACACTCTCTCCTTCCCTTCATTTCCTCCCCCTTCTCTGAGACAGTAAGCAATTTGCTATTGGTTATGTATCTCATATAGAACAATCTATTATCTCATTTGATTCTCACAACAACCTTGGGAGGTAGGTGTTATTATGATCTCCATTCTACAGTTGAGGAAACTGAGGCAGGCAGAGGTTAAGTGACGGCCTAGGGCCATACAACGACTAAGTGTCCAAAGTGAATTTGAACTCATGTTTTCCTGATCTCAGGCCCAAAATTCTATCCCCTGTGCCATCCATCTATCTGCCTCTGGGACAGAGATTATTTCTTCTAAGAAACCCATTTATTCCATTTTTCCCTGCAATATTGATCTCCTCCCTGCTTTAGTTGAGGGACTTTAGTCGGTATAACTTTAGGGACCTCGCTCCCCAACACACATCCTGTTGCCTTCTCTGGGACGTCCTCACTCACCCATGTCCTGAAACTTCAAGCCTTCCCATTTCCTGGGATTGGCCTCAGTCTTGACTGGAGAAGAGAGCCATCTACTGCCTATACATTCTTACTACCACCAGAATTGGCTCTTCCATCTCTTCCTTTTCCATCTTCTGAAAAACAACATGGAAGAACATTTGCTAGGAGATCCCTCCCTCTTTGGGGTTCATTTCTGACTCTGGGGAGACTGGAAAAGGGAATCACTCTAGAAGGGAACTTCATTTGCCAGGAAGGTACATGTCCTGGAAATGATTTTCTACTGGGTGGCATAGTGAATAGAGTTTTGGAGACAAGAGGATCTGAATTAAAATCTGGTTTCAGACCCTGGATAGCTGTGTGATCTGGTCAAATCCCTTCACTTCTGTGACTCACTTTCCTCATCTGTGAAATAGAGATAACAGTAACATCTACTTTGCAGGATTGTTGAAGGACCAAATGCTTACTTAACACAGTGCCTGGCACATAGTAGCCAATATGTTAGCTGTTTTATTATTACATACCATGGTTTAATAGAAAAAGTACTGTAAAGGCATATATAGAAATATAGGTCTCATGTATACCAAAATATTATTGTAGTACTTTTCATTATAGCAAATGTAGCAGTTGAAATTCAATTAATTTCCCCCAATTCACTTGATGAAATTACAAGCCATAAATAATTCCCAAAGAGCTAGACATTCATATTATTCTCTTGCTAGAATAACACAAGGTTTTCATAATTGTCTCCCACCGATGGGGCTCTACTGAAGACGACTGACAACTAAGAATTGAAACTGAAGAGTGAGCTATACCAATTCTGCTTCTTTTGGATCTTTCTTCCTGGGACTTCAAAAAAAGGGGGAAAGGGATTTCTTCCCCCACCCCTGCACCCCTCATTCTACCAGGAAGAGCCAAGGTGGCTACAGAAGAAGCACAGGGCAGTGGGAGATGCTAGAGTCTATAGACTTTGCAATTCCGCCTGCCTCCTTCTTGCCATTTTTTCTCCTTTTCTTAGCACAGATCAGACATTAGCAATCCTGAGAAATGCACATTTCCAATCCCAAGCGACTACCTCATGGGTTAAGAGTTCCTGAGTCTGAGATTCACACATCTGCTATCCAGAGGGAGATTTCCATCATGCCATACTTCTGGAAAGAAAAGAAGACCAACGAGAAGGATGGTCTTGTAGCTAGAGCATTAGAGGCATGCTCCGGCTGACCCACTCCCTTACCCCACCAGGAGTAGTAGAAGAACCGCATGGCAATGTTCTCCATGGTTAACTGGATGCTGAAGAGGCTGGTCTCAGGTGGATGTGGACTCTCTGTCCAGCCATCCCACTTGACCACCTGGGAGAATTAGAGTGAGCATGATGGATTCATTGAGTGTTTTATGTTTCTTATATCTGTGCATCGGTTTCTCTGCATCCTTCATGAGATACAGTTTCTATGGTGAAGGAACTAAAAAGTTTTCCTATACCCAAAACCAATATTGTACCATTTTGAGAAGGGACCCTGTTCCCCGCATATGGAAGGAAATCTCCTAGTCTTGAGCCATCACTAGGCTTTGTGAGATTTCCTGAAGTTTGACTCTAAAGTGGGGCTAGAAATAGAAAGAGAGCCTGACCTATCTGGGGATTGGATGGATAAATAAAACCAGGTCCATGTGAGCTCCTGGAATGGAGGGGACCCAAAAGACTAAAAACAAAATGGGAACCCAAGAAATGAGGACAGACTAAACAAACCATGATGTGCTAGAATGTGATCTCATTGTATCAGATAAACAAATATGAGGATTCAGATATAATTGGGAAGACCAAACAAACCAATGAAGTGTGAACAAAACAGAACCAGGAGAACAATATACACAATAGTGTGTAGTTGGAAATATCTTGAATCCCTAAAACTACATTACCCAAACTTCCTTTCTGTATCACCCAGAAATCTTTTCCTTTTGTCCTCGCTTGGGTCATCACGTTTGTATATAGTTGGCTGTAATTCCTCCCTCTTCCTCTTTTGCTCTTGGGAGCGGGCTGCTTAGTACCTTTTAGTTAGTTTTTGTTGTTGTTAATTTATTATTAATAAAACTTTATAAAATATGATATTTAGCTCTTTGCATATTAATTTTAATCTTCACAATAACTATAAAGATAAATGAAAGCAGAGTAAAAGGCAACCAACTAACCTCAGATAAATACAATGATAAATCTTGGTTCCAGCAAACAGGTGACAAGAAATACTTGCCTCCTTGGCCAGTGTTGTATATACTGTCAGATACCATCCCTGTGATGGCTGACTTTACTTACCAGCATTTTTCTCTACTAGTGGAGCTCAGGGTCTAAAATAAAATAGATGGACACAAAGACGAGGAAAGCATATAGTCAGTCCATGAGCATTTACAAAATACCTACTCTGTGTGGCCAGCTAGATAATGCAGTGATTAGAATGTCAGGCCTGGAGTCAGAAAGGTTCATCTTCCTGAATTCAAATCTGGCCTCAAATACTTATAGCTGGGCAAGTGACTTAACCCTGTTTGCCTCAGTTTCCTCCTCTATAAAATGGAAGCAGGAATGGAGCAGGAAATGGAAAACCACTCTAGTATCTGTGCCAAGAAAATCCCCAATGGAATCCCAATGGAAAGAATGACCAGACAACAATAACAAAGTGCCTACTGTGTGCCAGGCACTGTTTCAAACCCTGGGAATGCAAAGACTGGCCACGGATGATCCTTGCCCTCAAAGAGCTTGTGTTCTAATGGGGATACACCCAATCACGTCACCAGAAGCACAGGTGCCAGGAGCTTTGGACTACGGCAAGAGGAAGAAGGTGCTCATTGGCGGTGGGTTTTAATGGTTCGGGGGGTCAGGAGCTCCCTCGGGCTCATCTAGCTGGTTTTTCTTCTCTGGTATCCCAAGCAGAGAGACACTAAGGTATCCGCTAATGCAGGAAGCTTGGCTGACCCAAAAGGAGAGAAGGTCAGCCAGGCAATAAGGATAGAAGCATACAGTATGGACGTTTCTTGAAAAAGGCAGAATAAGGGGTGTGAGGCAGAAGGAACATCCCCAGGGCTCAGAGCAGAGGCAGTCTACTACTATGTGCAAGTGACCATCATGGCCAAAACCTCTAGGCTTTGGAGCCCATAATGCTATCTCATGGGGTTAGTAGGAGATCCGAGTGAAAGAATAGACTTGAATGGACTATGGAAAGTTAAAGGTGGTGTGGCTAAATGGCACAGTGGATAGAGAGACAGACATAGAGTCAGTGAGACCTGGGTTCAAATCTGACCTCAGATACTTCCTAGCTGTGTGACCCTGGGCAAGTCACTTAACCATGTTTGCTCAGCCCTTGCCCTTCTCTCTTAGAGTTGTTATTAAAATAGGAAATAGTGGTTTAAAATTTTTTTTAAAGAAAATCAAAGATGCAACACAAATTTAGAAGACCACAAGCATCCATTCCACCTCACGACTTTCCCCATTGGGGTTTCCATATACCATGAGTTCACATAAGAAATTAAATGGGAATTTGGGAGAAGTTTTGAGGATGCCACAGAAGACACACGAAGGCCAGGAGACAATACTAAAACAGTTTAGAAAGTCAGAAATGCAAAAACACATGTATAGTATTGTATAATAACAACATATCTTTTAGTACCATAGATATATACAATATATATGTACTGTATTTATTTAACTCATAATTTATTTAATACATATACATATAATATATACAGATTTATTTAATATATGCAAATAAATATACACATGTGATAGAATTTATTTAATACATACAAATATAATATATACAAATTCATTTAATATATGCACATAAAACATACACATATATAATTTATTTATTTAATATATATGCATACTTAGTACATAGATATACATCTCATAAAAGAAAAAAAATTCAGACTTCTCTGGTACAAAGGAAGGGCCAAATTTCACCTGGCTTTTCCAGATTGCAGGAGATAACTGTATTTATTTTTAACCTATATTTCAGAGGGCTTTCATCCTTGGGGCTTAACCTTTTAGCTTTTGGTGGGATCCCTGAGAGGGCATAGCTTTCTCTGGGAATCCAGAGAAGACTTCTATACTCTAACTGGTTATTTCATTTCCATCCTGGCAATGAGGAGCCATAGTGGATAGATCACTGGTCTTGGAATCAGAGAAGACCTGAGTTCAAATCCAACCAAACACCGACTGATTGTATGACCCTACACAAGTCACTTGCCTCAGTTTCTGATAAATATTTGTAGTGTTTAGCATAGTGCCTAACACATAGCAGGTGCTATATAAATACTAATCCCTTTACCTTTCCTTCCCTTCTCTATTCCAAAGTCATAGCCACTTGGAAGCAGAACAAAGCCCCAGAAATAGCTGCCCTAAGAAAACAAAACAAGAAATAATTTTTGTTAAATGAGCTTAGCTGTCAGCCACAAACTTAGCCTTTTGAGGGGATGTAACTTGGCCAAAGTAGATGAAAATCAGCATTTGCTTAAGGCTAATGGTATATTGGGATCCTAAACTATGGGATTCTGGGAAAGTGTGTCTCTGGTTCTCAGATTCCTGAGTTTTAAACTCAGTTTAGAGTTTCGTCTTTAAAATTAAAGGGTCAAAACAGGAGAAGTTCTGAAGTCTTTTCTATATCTAAGTCTATAGTCTTCTGTGTCAAGGATTCTTAATCTAGAGTCCAGGGACCTTCTTAAAAATCCATGGATAGATTTCATGGGGTCTAGGTACTTGGGTAGAAAAAAAAAATTACATCTTTATTTCAATAAAATTGATTTTCCAATGACATGTAAAACCCAATAGAATTGTGTGTTGGCTATGGGAGAGGAGTGGGAGGAGGGGAGGGAAAGAATATGAATCATGCAACAATGGAAAATGTTTCATAATTAATCAATAAAATAAAATAAATATAAAAATATATACTTGATTTTCTTTGTAGTCTTGTGTATTTTATTTTATGGGTTTAAAAACATTATTCTGAGATTAATGAGATCCAGTTTTCACCAGACTGCCACAAGATTTCCCTGATCTTTGTCTCAGGCAGCTCAGTAGGGCTAAATCTTCAAATGGTTTTGTGTTGGTTAAGTAGAATTTCCCACCTAGGATGAAATCACAAATCCTTTGTATATCGTGCATAACTAGGATGTGTAATATTTCCCGCTATATTTACATTTTTAAAAGGAGATTACTTGGGGTGGGGGGAGGCTTGTTTTGTTTGGTTTTGTTTTTAAATCCTCACTTCCTAGTAACAACTCTAAGGCAGAAGGACAAGGCTAGGCAAACAGTGTTGTGAGTTACCCAGAGTCACATAGCCAAGAAAAGTCTGGGGCCAGATTTGAACTCAGGAGCTCTATGCTACATAGCTGCCCTAAAAGGGAGATTATGTCTAAGAAACAGCCCTTGATGGGGAACAGATATGGAGAGTGGGAGAGGCCTTTAGGACCTTGCAAATCAAATGGGATCATAGATTTAGAACAGAAGGAATCTCTGAGGCTTTCTAGTCTGCTCCCCTCATTTTACAGATAAGGAAACTGAGGCTCAAGGAAATTAAGTGACTTGATCCAGGTCACATGAGAAAGAAGCATCAGAGAAGGAATTTGAACGTGGGTCCTCAGACCCCATCTTCTGGCTGTCTCCCAAAGGCATAGGGGCATCCTTTTTACCTTCAGGCTGGTGGTGTCATCCTGTCCAGATGGAAATAGCAGAAACATATAATGACCACATTTCTAAGGGGCCAGGAGATGGACACTCAGAACAATCCCTGCTCTCCATCCCGGAGAAAAGGGCAAAACCCCCAACCTCATCTTACTAAGAGGATGGAAATCGTAGAAGTCATCTCCACTCAATTATCTGATTCCAAATGTCCATTTTTCTGTTCAGGGACCTAGAAAGAGAATACAAGAAAGCCCTGGGGAAACAGACACTGAGTAAATGTCAAGGAGCATAATGAGTGTGACATCAAGGCTAAAAGCCTCAATTACCCTCCCTGACAGGAAAAGGGAACATTTCTATAAAAAGAGAAACCTTCGCCTCATAAATTACTCTTGTTATAGCTCACTTGAAGACAGGCTGTGGCCATGGTTACATCTGCGCTGCCAGCAGCCTCCCTAGGTGACTGCAGTGATCAGCCAAGACAGGGACCTTCAAAACCAAGAGGGCAAGTTTCCTCCAATTAAGAAAAAACAATATTCTTGGGAGAAAAAATATCTGGTCTTTCTAAGTCTAGTTTTCTCCCTAGATGGGCATCTACAAAGATTAGTCAAGAAGAAGTTCCGCTACATGATGTGAATTGCAACTGTTTTGAACACTGATTAATCTTTAGGTCATGGAGGGGATGCAAAGATTTATAAGAATGTTAGGAAGTCAACAATGACTAATATGGAAGTGAGTTCTACATGATAGTATATGTATAATCCAGATTAAATTGTTTGCCATCTCCGAGAGGGAAGGGAGACAATTTAGACCATATAATTTCAGGAGACATATTAAAGATTGTTATTACATCTTAGATTCCCATGTTACATAGGAAAATAAAATCTCTTTGAATTTTAGAAAAGGAATTTTGATAAGTCCTGCAGGTTCTAATTTCCCAGCATCTCTCATCTACACCTCCTTCTCTCGTCAGATATTGCCACCACTCTGGTATAGACTTTTTATTCCCTTACACCTGGATGACTGCAGTAGCCTGCTGGTTGGTTTCCCTGCCTTAAGTCTCTCCCCAATCCTCACTCCAATCGTTCTCCACTCATCTTTCAAACTGATTTTCCTAAGACACAGTTCTGGCCATGTCATCCTCTTATTTAATAAACTCTAGTTGCTCCTATTACTGCCAGCATGAAACCTGGTGACAAGATGAAATCTATGGCCACTGATCCTCTGGTTTCCAAAGCCCTTCACAATCTGGACCCTTCCTGCTTTCCAGAATTCTTAGACTGCAATCCCCTCACAATGTGTTCCTCTATCCAGTGCCACAGAATTTTCACTCGCTGTCCTAATGAGCCTAGAATTCTCCACCTCCTCTCCCTCTCAGCTAAAATCCTGCCTCCTACAAGAAGCCTTTGCGAATCTCTCTCCATGTGAGTCCCTTTTCCCGGAGATTACCTCCAATTGATCTTGTATATATTGTTTATATGAACCTGTTGCCTTGTCTCTCCCCATTTAAAAGTCCCTGGAGAGTAGGAATTTTTACCTTTCTCAGTCTATCAGGGGCTTAGCAAGATGCCCAGCTCATTTTAGTTGAGTCATTTTTCAGACCTGCCCAACTCTTCATGACCCCATTTGGAGTTTTCTTGGTAAAGATACTGGATTGATTTGCCATTTCCCTCTCATTTTACATATGAAGAAACTGAGGCAAATAGGATTAAGTGAGGGCAAAAAGGGTCACACAGTGAGTAAATGTCTGAGACCAAATTTGAACTCAAAAAGATGAATCTTCCCAACACCAGGCCTGGCACTCTATTTGCTGTGTTCCACCTAGATGGCCTACAACTTATAGGCACTTAGTAAATGCTTATTGATTTGACTTAACTTGACTGGAAGACTAAGAGGAGAACAAACAATATCAAATTTATAGATGCCTTCAAGTATTCTCTAGTAGAAGGAGGATCAGACTTCCTCTGTTTTTCCCCAGAAGGCAAAACCAGAAGCAGCATTGCCAAAAAAAGCCAATTTAGGTTTGATGTTGGGAAATTTTCATATCGGTTGAAAATATCCAAAAGTGGAATAGGTTGGCTTTGAGGGAACAGATTTCCCTTTAATGGAGGTCTGTAAGCAAAGACTGGATGACCACTTAAAAAAAAAAA